>NW_026926415.1:0-271928 GCF_032062105.1 Saccostrea cuccullata
CTGGAGACAACCTGTTGATCTTGACCTTGGAGTTGACTTACTTTTAAAAAAAACATTTAACTTTGGCCATAACTTTTTAACGGTCAGGATTAGGGTTTTCATCCTTCAAAAAAAATCAACTTCAGTGTTACTTTCTAAATAAATGACATATGATAGTATGTTCATATTACACACAATATTTCAAAAAAAATTATCTCACCCACAAAGACACCGAAAGCGGGGGACCACAATTCTTTGAATTTGCTTGTTTAAATACTAAGTATCATTTATATTTTGAAGGTAGAATATAGACAAAATTAAGTGGTACATTTCTTTATATAGATGCATAAGATTTATTAAGATCATGTTTTCTATTTTTAATACAAGTTAATAGCTGCGTTATTGTTGAGATAGAAATAAAAATAATTTATTTAGCATACGTAATTATAGTTATGCATAAAGGATTTCGATAGAGAACTGTTACACAAGTAATTGACCTCCTTGATAAGTGATGAGCGTTTCAGTTAAGCTGCCAATTACTAGATGTTTTTACAAGAATTAACACATTGACTGCGCAAGCATGGATAGTTCAATAATTCTTATAATCCAAGCTAATCCAACTTAAGTATACCTGTGAATGCTCTGTATTCGATACCTAAGTTAATAGTATACTTTTATATGCTTCAAAAGTATGGGGTTTTAACAAAGAAATTGATATCGAAAAAGTCCATATTATGTTCTGTCAAAAATGTAGGGTTAAAAAAGACTGCTAGCAACAAGTTTGTTTATCATGAATTTGGTTGATTTCCATGCCATATTATAAGGAAAATAAAAATTATGAAATATTTGTTAAAGTTAAGAAAAACAGAAAATTGAATCCTTAAGACGTGCTTTGAAGAAATGGTACAGGAAAATGACGAATGGGTTGTAAATATTTAAAAAAACAGAACTGAATAGATAAGGATTAACCTTTTTGATTGATACAAATTATGATGAACTTATTGAACAGAGAATGAAAAATATTTACATTCAGGAATAAAGAGCAGATATTGATTTGTACAAACATCTAACAGATACACATTGCCCTCAATATTACTTAAACAAACCTTTAAATGATAAAAATAGAGAAATAATTTCAAAGTTTAGGATGTCTGATCACAACTTATACAATAAAAGGGGTAGATACACGAATACCAATAGAAATGATAGAAAATGCATTTTGTGTACTCTAAATGAAATAGAAGATGAGTTTCTTTTCCTTTTACAATGTCCAACATATGAAAATTTAAGGAGGAAATATATTTTAAAATATTATTATTAAAACAGTAGTGTAGTTAAATTAATATAATTACTTATTGTTCAAAATGTAAGGAAATTAAGAGGTCTGGGGAATTTTTTTTTCAGAGAAGCATATCATTTGCGGGGAAGTAAAATAAATTATAAGTAATATTTATTGATTATAAGATATTACAGAACTATGTATGTATAGATATGCACATTTATTAATACTTGTGTAAATACATTGTACATGTAATATATGTTGCATTACAATTATGTATAATTATGTACATTATATGTTATTAATATGTTAATTCTGATGTATCTCTTTATACAATGAATAAAAGAAAAGGATGATTAATTACAAATTAATTCACATATAACATAACCAAAAACATCAAACTTTAAAATGATCCTGTAGTAATTTTCTTCCAATTTGATCATACATATGATATATCAAGTCAAAATGGCGAATTGCTAAGCTGCTAAAGTATTATGAAATTACTACTGAATATAGCTAGGAACTGATAGAATTTACTCATTGTCTGGATAATGGACCTGATTATAACCATTTCTGGAAGCATAAGAAGACACCTTACACAAAATAGCTTATAATTTTATAATAACTTTTGCTCACTGAAAATCATCAAAAACCATTATTTCATGAACTTTGTTTTAATAATTGTAATCATAAAGTAATCAAAAGGTAATCATGATTACGGGACTTTTTAATAACATGTAATCAGAAAAAATGGGTGATTACTGATTACTCATGATTACTTGGCAAGCTGTTATCGATTACAGCTGATTACGATTACTGATTACGATTACCCCACCCCTGCTCAAGATGCAACTATTCATCAATAGAAGTAATCAATATTGAAATTCCTAAGAATTTTAATGTAGATAAATGTTTATTCTAAGAAGGAATGTCACACCAGAAGGTTATTTTTTATTTAAAGAACATTCAGACACCCCTTTGAAACAAGTTACTTTACGATTGTCCTCATCCGCTACAGCAGGTGTGTCAATCAAATACTGCCGGTGTAACGACAAAAAGTGACCCCCGTAGATATTGACCCGAAGTAATTTTTCTACGTAGGAAAATGACCCCGGGTCAATATTCTACGATAGGTAGGGTCATTTTTCGACTGTAGAAAAACATTCCGGACCTGTAATTCTACGACTTCACTCACGGTGAAAAATGACCCTCAAAGAAATTTGACCCCTTCCTTTTTTATACAATAAAACTTTGTATATATGTCTCCCGATATTTTTCATACTTTCAAATGCAAATACATGTAGGGGGGGGGGGGTTATGTACTTCAATCCTTTCCAACATATATTCAATATTGCATATCTTAAAAGTAGAATCACAATCAAAATACCTGTTATGGATATATTTTTGGCTTGCAGAATCTCAATGAATATTTATTCATTGAGGAGAATAAATTGATGATTCGGGGTACATCAATAAAGGTATATCCAGTTATATTTAGATCGGATCTTACAATTATGTGTTTCGGATTACTGTCGTTTAACCAAGTTTCAGTAACACAACAAATATCTAGTTTGTTTTCTATAATGTGATGAATGAATTCCTCGACTTTATTACATATTGATTGCGTGTTCACAACCGCGAATGAGAGATTTCTGTCTATTGAGTAATCAATTAGCCTTCTGTTAAGAGGTCTTAACAAATCTAAATGAACTCCCGTATTCCAATCTTTTTGTTTCGGTTTCCTTCGTCTTGATCTGTGACCACGGTAGCGCCGTTTAATTCCAAATAGTTTTATTTTATGCATTACATTTTCATTAAGTCTGACAGACGACATGGTATTGTTATACCTGAGCGACTTTAGCTCGGCAGGTGTGTACACAATAGGAGTAACGGTCAGCACTTTGCATGATTTCAACTCACCCTGGTTCACCGGCAAAAGTTTGAATATAAATCCATAAAATATGCACAAGAATGCTAAAATATCCGCAAACGAACAAGTGAATCTTGTTCTTGAAGTCTTTACCAACATGCTGATATAAAAATCCACAGAATTGCACGCAGAATAACACAAAAAATTGATAATATCAGAGAGCAAAAATGTGCGGCCATTCACGCGGCGCACTACTTTCCAAAAAAGTCTATTTTGTATATAGTACTATACTTTTTCCTATATACACAGGAAATATCATACACATCGAGAACGTTCTTATAATGATATTAAAAATCCCTCCAAACATGGAAAAATTCAAATCTGAGTGAATAATAGTTCAAACTTCAGAGATATCTTTAAATAAAAAAAAAAATTGCATTTTCGACACAATGGAACTCTGAAGTTGACATGAAAGAGATGCTTGAGTTACTGACTGACAATACCTAAGTGTTTTTTGAAGACCAGGAGGTATTCCAACAATATATTGGAATTCCCATTGATACCAATTGCGCTCCGTTATTAGCAGACCTATTTTTATATTCATATGAAGCAGAATTTGTGCAAAATCTAATGCGTGAAAAGAAAAAAAACACTTGCCATGGCCTTCAACTCGGCATTCAGATATATCGAATACGTATTATCAATTAACAATGGTAATTTTCATTCCTACGTCGATACAATGTATACTGGTGAGCTTGAGAAGAAAGATACCACAAAGTCTGACACATCATTTTCATATTTGAATATTTTACTTGAACAGACGTTAATGGTGATCTAACAACAAAGCTATATGATAAATGTGATGACTTTAACTTTTTTATCGTCAACTTCTCTTGCTTATGCAGCGAAATACCTTCATTACCTGTATACGCTACAACCCCGATTTTTTTAAGGTTTGGTTGGCACTAGTTAGCGAGCGACAAAAGACATTTCACAGGTTTTGAGCTAACCACTTTTTGTTTCCCTTGTATCGTAGGTCAGAGTCACTTTGATTTCGTACTTATTTTTAAAAATTAAACCATCCCTGTTTTTTCATGAGAACTTTAAAACTTCCTTCAAAGAAAATCAAATATTTTAATACGAATTTTCTAAGCTGGAAACCTTTTTCGTGCCAGTTTTAAAAGTAAGTATAAAAAACATTAAACGTTTGAAAAATTATGTATCCAGAGTAAAGTAAAAGAGAATTTATAATTGATTTATAATTGATAAGTAAAGGAATCTTTTTTTCTGACACCAGCTAGAAACGACCCATACTACCTGTAGTCCTCTGCGTCTCCGCACACAGAGATTTGAGTTTGCAATTGGTTTGATACAAACGAACTCTGGCGGAAGTTTGGAAATAACCTTTTTTAAGATTAAAACGGCAACTGTGGAAACTTAATTGTACAAAATGTAATAAACGTTTCTATGAATTCTCGTATCTTTGCTCTTTATAGCCTTTAATTAGAACATTTTTATTTTGTTTTCCTTTGGTGGGGATAAATCAGTTTGTATCATTAATGTAAATTGAGGTATTTTATAGCAGCTTAAAAGCTTTCAGGAATTAACACTTCAAAGGTTAAGGCATCTTGATATTACCCGTATGCATTCGCTTAACAAGAATACTCGTACTAAAACGAATTGTTTTTGTATCAAAGAATGACAAGGGTTCATTATTCTACGGGGTCAATTTAGTATATTTACATCCACTGAATATTTTCTTCTTTATTTCTTAAGAAAACCCATTGCGTTCATCCCTGCATAAACTACATTAGGCATATCAACTGTACAGATTTCTTGATCAGTGGCCGTTCCATCAATGACACGTACAGAGACGTTCGCATCATTAACACAATAATTAATATTTTTAATCCTACTTAAAATGATAATTTAAACAGATATAAATATAAACAATAAAATGTCTTTCTTTGTTTGTTGTTACTGGAATGAACGGTCGCAGCTATTGCAGAAAAAATTTACATAACCCGCTTACGCGGGTTATGTATTTTTTTCTGCAACAGCTGCTTCCGTTCATTCCAGTAACAACAAACAAAGAAAGCATTTTATTGTTTAAAACAATGCACGCGGAGAAAAATGACCCAAAGGCCATGATTTCTACAGAAAAGCGGGTCATTTTTCTACGTAAAACATTGACCATGGGGTCAAATTTTTACGTAGAAAAATGACCCCCGGTCAATATTCTACGGGGGTCACTTTTCGTCGTTTTACCGCCTGTACTGTTTGTACATACATGCACAACTCGCTTGCATCGTAGTTTGCTGCTCAGTGAAGTTCTAAAATGTCATAGTTTTTGTCGATTTCAATAAGGACTTTCTATCTTCTCAAGTTCATTTCCATTCAACAAAGCAAAACATTTTATCATAGTTTGGAATATGAATCAAGGTAACAATTCTAAATTTTTAAGTCTAGGATTTTTTTCGTAATTTTTTTGCTCCATTTTACTGAGAATATGACTACAGATATTACCGGTATCATATTTATTTAGTGTATTGTTTATGAATTATTAAATTTTGACCTGCTCCGGGATCCGATTTTTGCAGTTTTTAATTCTGGATAGGTTTGAAATTTATAATGATAATTTTCAAATGTTTAATACAAATAATTTGGATTTATGGTTTAAATATTTTAGCAAATTTAGATAGTATATGACGTTAACTAGAAAATATATGACGGGAGTCCACGAACGTTTCGAACAAACCTCGTATAATCTATTTATAATACCTATATAATACGAGTATAAAATCTATACAGGCGCAAACAGTTCTTATCATCATTTTAGAAGCAGCGTTACAGTTTGCTTGATGGGGCATGCTAAAATTTTGTGTGCCTGTTTTCATTTTACTCATTGATTGGATCAATGAAAGCAATACTAATTTGCATACTAGTATATTATGAAACTCGGAATTTAATACAACAATACCCCGATTATACTGGCCAATCACATTGAATGATTGTTTCCCAGTACGGCATTTGTAGTCAGGATCAACACATGGTCAGTCAACGCCCGTTTTCTGTCCTCAAAAAATACATGTATTATATTTGTTGTGATTTGACCGGACGGGTTTTTAAATACGTATAACATGTAGCAAGAAAATTTAAAGAATGAAATTTACATATTTAGTGAGGCTGTTCTGCTATTGGTGTACTATGTAGCTATTAATATCATCATTATAGAAAGTAAAAGTTGCGCTTTGTCCGTTCACAAGTAATCAATTCGATTGGTCAGTATTGTCTGTGGTATTGCTGGGTTATATGTTTCATATGCAAAGTATTATTAATTCCATTGAAATCAAACAACCAATCGATGAGTAAAATGATAATCAGCATACAAAATTTTAGCACGCGCTATCAACAGGTCTGGGCGGCCTCCGTTTTTGGAGGATAGCTCAATTCAATATGGCGGCAAAATTTTTTACCATATATGGAAATCGCAATGCAATGTCGGATAGTTTATCTTCTGATTTCAGAGGATAACACAGGTAATTTTAAAACGCCTCGTGCCTACCTTTAATCAAAAAGTGCAAGCACCAGAGTACAATTAATTAAAAGTTCAAACATTAAACTATCGATCGTATGTGCCGATTTGAGATTATATGTCTAGAATTTTTACAATACGCTATCAAAGTTGGCACTTCTTGCGCTTCATTTCTACTTAATATTCCTTGTTATTTTGTTTAATTTTTATGTTTTTTCCCTATTGGGACAAATAAAAACTAAGGCACTTAAATGCACAATAAATAATATTACTTTCATACTTTCTTTTCATTCAAAATTAAAGAAAAAGGAAACACAAAAGAAAATTTACTGTAAAGACAAAACAAAAAACCAAAAAAAAACCCACTCAGCTTGATAAATTTTAAAAGCAAATAAAACAATTTAGAGATAAAATAAGTATTATTTAGAGAAATCAAGAAAAAGCACCGCCCACTTAATTTCCTTATAGCTACATGCAGCATCCAAACTTCTGCCAGAGTTCCTAGATGAGGCCTCGACGGGGAGTATGCATCCGCAGTATATATATTTCTACGGACAACGTAAGTTTCAGTCAGATTCGTTTTGTCGTTTGACAACGGGTAGACGTAATTTAACTGATAAGGAGGACGGTTTAACTCTCTTCGCCCCTTGCACTGTCTGTAGATAGAGATTGATCCTAATTTATTTCCAGGGTCTGAAAATCTCAGTTTAAATAATTAGAAACACATACAGGCGATACAGACATCTCTTCGATGGCCTTTGATGTCACAAATTTTTACTGTATTATTAAAATGCGGCATTAAAAACGAAGTGGAAGAGATGTACGGCAGTCGTCAGCGATACAAATTTAACATGAAATTTAAAAAAAAAAAGGGGGGGGAATGGACTTCAATGAGTTTGCACGAGAAGAGAGGAAAAGGGGTGGGGGATTTCATCTATTGTATGCTGCATCCGTAAAACTATTGACTTTACTTCTTTTTGGAAGGTGACACAATAAAAGCAGTGAAAGCAAACAGGTTTTCAGGAATTATCCAACATACGATTTTTCCGTAACTTTGAATTTTCGTTTTCACGGTTTGGATCGAAATATAACGTGTGGAATTCTGTGTGGAATATTAAAAAAATGACTTGGTGATAGAGAAATTTTGACATTATACATTGCTAGGGAAATATTTCTCCAAAATTTATAATAGTACAGGTTATAAACTGAGAAATGCAAGAGTTGCTGTTATTTGTTTAGTTTAGACTGCCCTTCGTTTTGAAAAGTCCGGTAGGTGGCGACGACTCTATCCTCTCTTCTTAGAGGATAAAATTTATCCTCCAAAAACAGAGGCCGCCCAGACCTGATCAAGCAAACTTTCACGCTGTTAGTAAAACGATAATAATTCTACATATACATTTGAGGCCTATTCAGCGGAGTGTCAGTGAGCATGCAACAGCAATGTGACATCACAATCGACACCTCAAATAAAGTTCTAAAAATAGTTGAAACGACCACAAGAAGCTTTGTACCTTAGCTGGTAAAATGTAACATGAAAGTTACCAACTGTATTCTGGACTTTTTTTTTTAATTTTCAAGGACGAAAGTTTGTAAAGGAAAATGATATCGTCATGCAGACTTCTTTTATTTATTCTAAAAAGAACTATATAATATACATTAATGGATAATTATGGACCCTTTTGGTGTTGAATGTGGTTTATTATTATACCTCATATAAATATACACAAGTAAAGGGGAATCTGTTCGGCTGAGGCAGTCACGTGACCGTCGTGTTCGCCCTGCAACAAAACTTCGTGTTTCCTGCATTCGATTCACTTCGGCTGACTACGCTATCCTACATCTAAATGTAATCAGCCGATGTGTACAGAACGTGTTTCACGTCGTGTTCTCTGATTGTGACGTCACAATGCGGCGAATTGCGATGATTAATACTGAATTAGATTGTTTAATTCTTTGATTAATTATGTCGATATAAAATCTTAGAATATAAATAGTTAGAAAAATGTTTCCATGAGTGGGGAATGAATGTTACCACACTGCAGTGTGTAAATCAGAATTTTTGTCGTGAAGGTTTTTTTTATGAAACGCTTGTAGTGTGACTTACACTAACACCTAGTGGTATTTCATATTGATCTCATCAAATGTTTACTTTATTTATTGGATTCTCTTTATATTTTCTGCATTGTGCTTAATTCGGTATAATAAAATAATTATTGCATGAATGTTCGGGAGACATGAAGATTTCTTCGCCCATGAAAAATCATATTTCATGGGCGAAGAAATCTTCATGTCTCTCCCACTATCATGCAATAATTGTATATTATTCACCAGAAAAATATTAATATTGACCGAAGTGATTTTTTTTAAAAATTTTGTCACAAAGTAGGGAGAACAAATTAGTCAATCAAAATTTAAAAAGAAAATGAAATAAGATTACTAAATGTTATTTTTTTTTCAATGTTTTAAGCAGTCCCGATTTTTTTTCAATATTTTAACCAGTCCCGATCAAAACCAAACAATTATTTGATTGACAGGATCAATAACTTTTAAACCCGTATAACACCTGAACTGATTAGCATTCTTGAGTAAAATTTTTCATTATTATTATTTTTTTTAATTCTGGTTGAGCTCAGTTTCAAAATTTCGATAGGGAATGGGCAAATAAAAAAATCTGGCATCTCTTGCATTTCTCCAGATATTTTATCACGTTTATTTCTTTATCTTGTGGATATGACTCATTTGATATTTTTTTTATCCAACAGTTGTGGAGTCACAATGGTTTTTGTGTTATTTTGATGAAGTAAATTGAAGTGAAGAAAAAAAAATTGGTAATAATGTATAAAACAAGGAATTTAAGAATAAATCTGCCACTATTTGTAGTTAGATATGACTTTTATCCAACTCGTTGTGTGATTTTATTTAAACATACACACAAACACAACTCGTTAGATAAAAATTATATCCAAACTAAAAATCATGAGAGATTCTTTATTTATTAGATACTCCTCTTAGCAAATTTTTTACTCTCATGCATCCATTTTTGCAAATATAGCATTTATAAAAGGATTTGTAAAAAAAAAAATAAAATAAAATAATTCTCATAAAATAAAGAAGTAATATGGTGGGGTAGACTTTACTTTATTTTACTGATTCCCATGTCCACCAGATCTGCATGCTCATTGGACTATGGCGTAATATTTACGTCAATCAACTGATAAGGAATAGTCTTGGGCACTCCTCATCTGGATAGATTAGGGCTAGTCCTTGCACAAGTATTCGACTGATTAGGGTTAGTCTCGCATGCATTCGAGAGATTGGGATTAGTCTTTACTCAATATATGAGAGAATAGATTTAATATAGCATCTGCTCGAGAGAGATTTCGTCTATAAACGTCTAAGTCCTGTATACCATCCGAGAGATTAGGATAAGTGAGTCTTTTTTTCGTGGTGGGGGGTTAAGAAATTCAATAGTTGAAAGTCCAAAATTTTAGCTTCATTAGTACAATTTTCAACTTTATACTGATTTATTTCCAACGACAAATCAAAGTCCTGGCTTTTTGATATCATTGACAGTCGTTTTTTCAATAAAAATGGAACTCGTAAATTTATCTACCTGGTCATTGGTCATTTGCAACATTATTTTGTTAAAACAAATTTTCTGATTGCTCATACAAGTACTCTGAAGTTGACATCACAAAGATTCTTGAGTTTCTGGTTGACAATATCTATGTGGTTTTTGAAGACCAGGTCTTCCAACAATCTATTGGAATCCCCATGGGTACCAATTGCGCTCCGTTACGATATATCCTGGTGAGCTTAAGATAAAAGGTAACACACTGTCAGACACATCTTTTTCATACTTGGATATTTTACTTGAAAAAGACGTTAATGGTAATCTAACGACCAAGCTATATGATAATGGTGATGACTTTAACTTTTCTATGGTCAACTTCCCTTAAGTTTTATTGGTTACAAAATCGGGTTTAAATCTCCGTGCACCCGACTTGAGCCGGATGTTCAGCGGCTGACTGGGGTTTTATTGCGTGAAATAAACTACAATAGCAAAACTCTTTACTTTTAAACTCTATATAACTTACATTGTCCCAAGTGTACATACCAAGATTTGGGGAAAATCTACCGTCCAGGTATTTATAAGGGACCGTCTCAAAATACAGATACATTTACTATAGGATTATATAGAAAAATGTCATTTTTTGGCACTTTACAGCAAATTATATAAATACGACAATAGACGTTTTGCTCAATCTATAATATGTGATGATTAACACTATATTGTACATTATATTTACGAAACACAAACCTCTGTCGTCTTCTTTCCAGAAGGGACATCTTAAAAAACCAAATATTCCCTGTTTTATAGAGTACTACACAATATGAAGGATACAAAGGATTTATACTAAAAATAAATAAAATGAAGGGAAGATTCTCAAATTTCTATATATGTTTTCAATTTCAGGATTATGTATTTATGACTTTTTCATTTATAACATTTTTATTGCCCTTCTTTAAGAGCTTCACTACTCAGGGTTATCATAACGTCAAAAACACAATTTTACGAGGCCATTCTACCTATCAGTTGAAAAATCGATTTAAAAATCAAATCAGATATATGAAATTGTAATTAAATTTTTCAACAAATAATTTCTTAATTTTATCATTTTTTTTTTAATCAGTAAGTGAAAAAATGCATATAAACTAGGGATGTCAATCTTACAGGACAGCTTAGTCGAATAGTCGGATGCTTTAGTCGAACGATACTCGAATATTCGTTTAATCTTACTTTATATTTCATATCATTTTCACTGTTTGTCTTTTACAGACTAGGTTACAAAATTTTACCTACGCTATCACCATTATACAACGGATTTTTGAATTGTAAACATGTATGGTATAATAAAAATTGTTCATCAATATGTATCCAATGTATTGGATTTCAAAATTTATTAGCTGCACATTTTATTTAAATGCAGGATATCAAATGTTTTGTCCTTTCTTTACATAACTGTAGTACATGTACACCATAATTGAAGCCAATTTCTACGTGTCCGCCAATAATCTTTGACAGGTAAACAATTAAATTGTGTCTCTTATAAAAAATAGAGAGAGTGAGAGCTTGGGACAAATTTTAACTATGAAATTTTGTGTGAACAATCAATGATTGTATGAAATTAACATCAGAAAAAGAAAACACTGTCATAACCGACCCCAATGTATGTATATTTACAATTTCATTACCAGACATGTTTAATTTTCTTTCCCAATGTTTTTTTTGTCATTTTTTGCGGAGAACTTACATTAGGAAAGTTTCACTTGAAGCGTGTGTATATGTTTGACTAATTCGGCATATGATACACCACGTTTTATGTTAAACTACAGAATTCAAAATCACTTTGATGAAACACATTTTTAACGAATAACCGACTAAAGAAATTTTAGTCGATAGTTGGTATGATCGAACGATTGCGTAATGGAAACTACAGTCAGTCCCCTCAATACAACGTAACGTCACAAAGCATATTTTCTCTATGATAAAACCAAATAACATGACGTCACGATGTATTGTAGAACGTAGTTATCTTTTCGGTAGATTGAAACACAGTTGATTAGACTCTGATGTTTACAAGAATTTTTATAGGTACATAAAGAATAAATTCGTTATCCAAGTCCAATCAAGAGTGTACGGGCATTTACCCCGGGTTTTATTCCGTACACCCTGAGGCCTTCGGAATAAAATCCGAGGTAGATCCCCGTACACATTGATTGAACCTGGATAACTAATAATACACCTTCATCACCTGCATAGGGTTTGTAACATGTATATCTCAGTTGATCCGATACGCAAAAGCATGCTTTACGTATTAACAATTTCTAAAAAGAGGTAAATTATTGACAAGCAAGTTGATGAAACAAAAATATCAGCAGTTTCGTTTAAAGTCATCATTTCAATTTCGTAAGTTCAATGGTGGATAAAATGACCTTGTCAGGAAAAAAAAAATATCATTGAGTCAAATGCTGACTGACGTTTTTCATACTAATTGTTAGTCCATTGTTTATACACTGAATTGACAACAACGGATTTCCCGATCATGACAAGGAACACACTGCGGGTGTGACCGGTCAGCAGGGGATGCTCACTCCTCCATGGCACCCGATCTCATCTCTGATGTTTCAGAGGTCCGTATTTGTTATTCTTCTATTTTGTATTGTTTTATGGACTTTGAGATTGAATACTGTTCGTTATCTCCATATCCTACTTCAGCGGTTTTTGGATGGTTTGTTCACATGGCTAAGTACAAAAATGTATCTAAACATGCGCTGCATACGCTTCGTTGACAATTATGTTTTGTCAATTTTGTTTATAAATAAACAATATTTATTAATCTTTTTCAGGGAACAAATTTAAACAACCTTTAGACGTAAAATTCGATTTGTGGGTCCAAAAGGCCAAAATCCTCGTTTATTTTTCAAAATAAAATTGATCCATGAGACGAACTCATACATACTGAAGTCGCCACGGCGACACTTCATTTTAGCGCGTTTTTCTGGGGATTGGTTAAGAGTAAAGTCGTTCCATACGCTAATATCAAAATTTAAATTCTGAAACCATATCTAAACAATGGTGTCTTAAAGGTCTAGGTGTCTTATTTCTCCCTGAAAGTAAAAAAAAAATATTTAAATTGTTTTCATAAAACTATTAAATTGTCCTCTTTAAATATTGGGGTTCGGACATAAATTAGCAACACATCTACAGAATTTTTCATGAAGGATATGGAGATAACGAACAGTATTCAATCTCAACGTCCATTAAACATTATACAAAATAAGAGCAGAGCAAACAAGGACCTCCGAAACATCAGAGGTGGGATCAGGTGCCATGGAGGAGTGAGCATCCCCTGCCGACCGGTCACACCCGCCGTGTGCTCATGCCATGTTCCTGAAATAACGGAAAAATCCGTCGTCAACTCAGTGTATACATCTAATAAAATATGGCTAAAAACATTTAAAGATCATTATTTCCATTGAAAATTTCCAATAGGTTTATTTTAAAGAACGTCATTGTCTTAACTATGAACGATGTATCTTATTGTTTAAATTTTACGGTTAAAAGATGGGACACGAGTTCTTAAAACGTTCTCTCTTTAAACCTTTCATGAACAAATTAATGACATATGAGTTTATCCTTGAATTCATAAAATGAAATTCAATTCCAGACGTTCAAGAAAAATTAAATAAGTAAACAAAAAGAATAAAGATGTTACACTCGTTTTGTAATTGATAAATTCTTGATTTTTTTTTCAAAGCAAAATCTTATGATCATTTATTTAAGGGGAGGTTTCTTGAAAGATTTTTGAACAAGACGGAAGAGGATACTAGTATTCGATTATCCTTTACTATGATTAAGCATAACTGGTAGCTACATTATATTTAATATTGTAGTATAATTATATCTTAGGACTGTGTACAAGTTCTCAAAACGTATTTCGTCCTCTCCCTGTACCTACATTAAAATTACATGTACTTCCTCCAAAATGTACGAGGACATAGTTCAATGGTCAGTTGGGAAGGAATTCTAACAAATAAAGAAATAATTAATGATACAAGAAGATACTTAGTTATCCCCTCTGATATTTGTTATAATTATGCATCAAATGATGTAAATAAGATAATTTTTCTCCTTGCCTACTCCCTATAAAAAAAACATAAATAAATAATAAAAGATGAAATTGTGGTTCATACCTGCATGTTCCTCTGAACCGTATAATACATATAAGCCTTTAGCGAAATAAACACCATAATTCACGTGCTGCTTGAATTTGTTTTTAATTCAATGCGGCACCTGGTATCATTTCTGTCTATAATTACTTATAATGCACGTATGTAAGTCGATAAAATACAGGATTGTTTTCATTTGATTTGAACTTATTTTATTGTACGTACTTTACAATTGTTTTCATATCTGACAATATATCAATATTTGTGGCTAATATATTAACTGACTTACAACATCGATTTGTTTCTATATAAAATAAATTAAGGATGCACAAGACACCCATCCCAAATAAATTCCTGTCATATAATTTTCGCTATTTTTGTTTATTAAATACATATTGACTATATATACTGTGTGTTTGCTCATTTTGGACAAAGTCGTAAGAGTGGTTTTTGAACACGAAATTCAAAAAGTTACCTCCCTTTAGTTGTTTACGAAGAGAGAAAATTTTTAATCACTACTCAAATCTTGTTTTTCAAAAAGCCTGGTTCGAATAATTGTCAATTTCATTGAATTATTCTTTTAATCATCTAAAACTTAAATGTACATATCATCAAAAAAAAAAAAAAAAAAGAAAAAAAAAAAAAATTAAAGACCGTAAACTGAAAAACTATGAATTTTCTAAGTCTTGAAAATTGTGAATTTTTTTATTATTTCAAATTTTTTATGAAAAATTCTGTCGTTTAATTTTGATAAAAAAAACTTTCTTTGGGTAGTGGTAGCAAAAATAATCTTCATATTTATTTGTACAATTGTTTAACGAACAGTTCTGAATTAATATCGGAAAATCACCCCCTCCCCCTTTCTCCCTAAATCACGTTCACGCGCGTCTTTCAGACTTGGGACAATTTGCTTTACTAGGAATCTACAAATACATATTTTTAAGAAAAATCAAATTGGATTATTGCCTTTGCTTTAAAAATATATTTAATATTTACATTTTTCAGGTTCTCAAATATCAAGCGGATTTAAATTTTTCCTAAGCATTAAGAATAAAATTAAAATTTGTGAAAATGTGTCAATCAAACCCACCAAAAAAAGTTTAAATAACTTTTAAATGAAATAAGATTTTTAATTCTTTTTTGTGTGAAATGCTATTAAAATATATATGTCGTAATATTATAGAGAAAATATTAACTTCAAATCTGTGTACAAGTACCTTTAATGTTTTATATAAGTCGTAATATTATAGAGAAAATATTAACCTCAAATCTGTTTCCAAGAATTTTTAAGGGTAAAACTTGGGTTTTATTGTGTGAAAACTACAAACTCTTCATTTTTTATACCACATATAACTTACATCAACGTCAGTGCACATACCAGGTTTTTGGAAAATCTACCTTCTGTCATGTTGTAAATTTTGTATTTACTGCCACCCGGTAAATTCAAAACTTTTAAATATATATTTTTGTTATTGATTTTTAATATTTTAATTAATTAATTCATTTAATTTAAATACTACAATTTCACTTACAAGAAATTAATTATTTTTATAAACATCTAATTAACACCAACTTTATTAAAGTATAAATGATATTATTTTGAATTAAAAAGAGATATTGCAATAGTCATGATTATTTAAATGACATTTCCTATTTTTGTTTAGACACCTTTTTACTTAGATTTTTGCTAGAAAATTCTGAAACGGAAATAATCCCTTGATAAAACATTGTCCTTGACCATTCCTTTGTCCTTTTGCAGCTTAGGCAAATAGGGTTAATTGATAACAAGGAAGATTCTGACACTTCCCAGGTAGACAAAGGGTGACACTTATATTTTACTCAATCTTGGCAATTTTATGGTTTTTGATCTATTAAGTTAGCCCTTTCACAGTTTACTTATCAGATAATTAGGTGATAACTTTGAAACCATTTAGCCTTGAGTGATTCGGCCCTCCTTTTTCTATAATCCTTTACGTAATAATTAAATAGAGCTTTCGGACAGATCGTAAATTAGTTTTTCTATCACATGACCAAAATGTTGTCTTTTGATTGGATACCTGCTGGTCAGTCGGAATTTGGTATATGCGCTCGCGTCCTTTTTGTGGTCATTCCATTGCGAGCTCTGATTTACAATATACGTATCGACAAGCCTTATTCTGACTTTGTTTTATTATTTGCAGGTATAATACAATTTTTCTATTATTTTGTCGTATTACTTTGAAAAGATATTTGCTTATATTGCTAATGTTCTGAGTCTCATAATTCTATTTTTTATTTACATTATTTTTGCCATTTGAGAAATATTCTTATTGAACCTCTCAGGGATTATTTTATTGTTTTGTAAATAGCAAATAGTGTCAATTTTTATGGTTTATTTCACTTCGATATTCACATTTTTATTTCACTTGAATTCTGATGTTTTTATATCATATTCTCGACAAAATCTAATTTTTGTTAAATTGCTATATTTGAATTTTGCTCTGTTTCTAAATTTACCATAGAACTCTTTAATACCGGAAGTTACAAAGTTAAGATCTATTTTCATTTTATGTAACGTGTACGTTTTCGAGAGAGTACAAAATCATGGAATTTGTTAACAATAAACGGTATTTAAGGTAAAAGTTTATATATGTAATCGATTTATCATTATTCTGTTCATTTTAGAGATAATTTAATATTGTTTATCACTCAGTCTAGAAACTTGTTTACTGATTGTATTCACTATTCAGTTCTATTTTTAGATTTAGTTTGATTGTCTGTTAATATGTTCTGTTCATAAAAAAAGGTTTCCGATAAAGTATTTTTGGTTATAGTCGCACAATAACGACATTCTGAGGAAAACTAAAACGTACCTTATGTAATTTTAAATAATTAATTAAAACATGTTGTTTTTCTATTGAGACACAGAAACTGCTATGTTAATCCTTTATGATTATTGTCTCAATGTAAAGAATTGTCATATTATGTCATATGTGTTTGATATTAACATATTGTCATTCCATTGCGAGCTCTGATTTACAATTATATTCAGTTTGAGAAGTGAAATATATGGCTGCTTAAAAATCTTTTACACAATACATATCAGGAATAGAGTAAATATGAACTTCTAAAACATCAGAGGTGGGGTCAGGTGTCATGGAAGAGTTAGCATCCCCTGCCAACAACCCGCCATAGCCGTGCACTTCTTGTCTTGATCGGGGAAATATCGGGAAAAAATTCGTCAACAGTTCAGTTTGTAAATAATATGTAAAGCATCAGAGGTGGGGTCTGAAGAAGTGAGCATCCCCTGCCAACAATCCGTCATACCCGTGTGTTCCTTGTCATAATCGGGAAATAACGGAAAAATCCGTCGCTAATTCAGTATGTAAATAGTTTGTAAAAATGTAAATAAAGCTTTTAAATGTAAAAGGTGGCGATCACGAAATCTGTAAACAATGCAATAATATAAAGAAAGCCTAAGACACGGACACCTGGAAATTCTAGAGGTGAATCAGGTGCCCAAGATGGGTATAAATCCCCTGTTGTTCGGAAACCGTGAGCATTATTAACTCATTATAAGAAGGAATATTCCGTAGTCTAATCAAATATAAAAACAATATAAAACTAAGGCCTTTAACTAAGGCAAAAATATTAATATGTTAAAGGTTTGTCAAGCTGTGTCTGAAATGCATAACTTTGATTCTGACGTTTAATGATAGATGGTCATCATTGCATTAACTATAGTAGACCAGATATTGCTAGGACATGCATGTATCCAGGAATTTTTTATGAAGGGGCATATCAACAAAAAAGAAATATATCTTTTGACGAAAACAGATAAGCCAAAACACTAAACCTGTCAGCATCTGAAAAATCTAGGGGTTGGGGTTAGAACAAGTTTTTTTTTATTTTCACACTCTAAACCACTTTTTTCCAAGGGGTTCATGTTTTCGAGAAATAAGTGGATCCAAAGTAATCTTTACAAGTTTGAGAACTGAGAAAATCCTAGGGGGAAGCAGATTCCTACTCGCTGTAACATCTCATTATGAGGGACGTCCTCACACGTGTATCTTGTTATTGCATAGATATCTCTAAACACTGCATATTGAAGAGATCCTGGTTCAGATTTTTAAGCTATAGAGTGATTTGCAATTTCTTGTAAGATACAATAACCAGAAATTTAAAAGTAATATTAGATTATTTCTAGCATTGTGCTAGACTAAGATATATTCAAACTGGCTGAATGCATCATTTATATGCAATCAAAAAGTCAAACTAAAGATCGGTGTTTACACAGTCTTTCTTTCAATGTTAAAATATACATGGGATAGAAATTTGGTCAAATTATAACATATTTGCATGGATCAAATGATAGTGTTTCGTACGGCAAAGAGGTAGGACTTAAGTCATCTCTTAGTTGCATAAATTGTCAACAATGATTTAAAGTCACTGATGTTTGTACTTCCTTAACCAATGCGAATCTATTTGTCATTTGAGAGATAGTTACGAATGAAATCTCATCATTATTGCGAAAGTTGATACCCTTTTCGTGCAAGAAAATTCGTTTCTTTGACATAACCAATAAACCCCAAAGTTAAATGTATTAATTTTAAATAGTTCTGTAGATTTTAAATAGAGTTTATTTTGATTTATTTCATTTAAGACACAGCCCTCCCCTGTGTAGTTCAGTGTCGTTCAAAGGAACTTATTATACCCCCGCTTGAAAAGTGGGAGGTATATACAGCTGTAGTGATCGGGATGTCCGTTCGATTGTCTATCTGTTAGTCCGTCTGCCCGTTTGGAGTATCCATCTTTTTTCCGCAACTCCTCGTATACCACTGAATAAAATTTATACTGATATTTTAACAGAATAATTGTTACATAGTGGCATATTGACCTCCTTTTTTTACCTTTTGATCAGACACAATATTTATGGATACTCATCTCTTTTCCGCACCATCCTATACCACTGATTGATTTAATGATACCTCCGTAGATTTTTTTAATAACATAATGCCATTGTGCATCTCCTATATTACTTTTTTGGTTTGCCACTAAATTTGCAATTATAATCATACGGGAGGTGGAAGTTTGATTTAGTGAGCTTAGTGCTGGCAGTATTTCTACTTTTTATCTATTTTTTCAAAAACGTGTAATTTATAGTATAGTGGTGAAAAAGATAGATGTGTATAGAAAACATAACATATATTAATTTCAGGAAATGAATTGTAGCATTTAGATTATTACATTGATAAGTGGGCATAACAAAACATATTCCTCAGATGGATAATGCTTGATAAGCATGATAAATTTATATATAACATGCATAAAGTATTGTAAATTATTAAATTTTACTTTTTAATGCTAAATAATTTGATAAGCATGATAAATTTATATGTATAGAATTGAATGTAAACGACATAAAATACTTGTAAATTATTAAATTTTACTTTTTAACTTCTAAATAATTTTATACAACAGATTCGGGGTAAAATGCAACACGAAGTATTTGATAATTAGCTATACAGTGCAAATAAAACACTAGTCAGTTGACTTCAAATCAATTCACATATTAATGATTTGTTATTTAATTTCTTTTTAATGCTGTCAATACAATATTCTATTGCATTGCCAATAAACATTAGCTTTAGGTTTTCCTATATTTATTTCATTTTTGTTTGATCGCAATTTATTCAAAACTACTATATATTAGTTGATTTTTAACTTAACTTACTATTTTTAAACAATTTTACTAATATTACTAAATATTCAATCTCTCTTTTCTGGGACATTATATTAGGAAATTTCATGGTTAAGTCAACAGATGCTGTGGAGATATTTTGACAATCTATTTGTATAATTAACCTCAGGAATCTGCGATACGTTAAATATTTGTGATAACTTTCAGAATAGGCCCTCATCTTAAAAATTTTTACAAAGCAAATCCTTGTGTTTGTGACAGGTTGACCGCTAGGCCATGGCTGGACATGGTAGAAATCCTGAGGGCTTATGCCGATCACTTTCCTTAGACCAGACCGTTTAAAGTTAAAATTTATAAAATCAATAATTAAACGTTTCCAAGGTATCACTGACAAAAAAGTATAAATTCATGTTATACTTCATCTTTATACACTAGATATTATGTGGCATACTTTTTTGAATAAGATGAAATTGCATGTCACGTGATCTCTTTAGAATTGCTACTAAGATAAATGCCCTGATTAACAACCTGATCTAATCAGCCTTTATATGATTGCATATATGATTACATTTCGATCCAGGACTCGGCCTAATAATTCACCAACTTTTCCACTGTTTATCATATATTTTTTTATTCAATTAGAATAGACCAAAGCTCATTCATTATTTTTTTATTACTCTAAATAGGAATGAGGACAAAGTTTTTGTTGTTTGTTGTTTTATCGCCCCTTTCGATAAGTTTCCACTCATATGGAGACGCCAACAATTGCCGATGGAGGGTTGCAAATTGATATCTATATGAGTTACTCGACACTCACGGTCATTGAGCAGTGTGGGAACTTTTTTTGGGCCAACATGCACTGTGACACAGGACGTAGGTTTATACGGGGATTTCCGTTCATCATTATTCCACTGTCTTCGAAAATTTTTTTCTTTGAGATATTGCAAGGGACCTTACATGTATGTTAAAAATTCAACATATAAGCTCATTATGTAGACCTTTACACACTTCACTTTTTTCGATGTCCAAAACATTTTTCTTTTAGAGTATAAAGGGTCCTTACGCCTGAGGGATAAATATCAACAAATTTTACAGAAATCGGCAATATTTCTAAGTTTATGTTCATATTAATAACTTAAATAATACATTTATATAATCCTGAGTAAAGGATTGAGGATTTGAAATTAAGATGATTAATTGAAGCGGCACCGTGACGCACAAAGGGGAAAATTGACAAGTGTAGAAATTTTGCTTGACTTGTGTACAATTTGTTCAATTCCTAAAAGTATTAGCTTTCAGAGAATTATAGGTTTTACAACCTAAAATTTATATTTTTATTGAGAAAAATAAAAGTAAAAAATGATTTCTGTATGCCCCCGAACGAAAATATTGCAAAATTCCATAGCACCTCTTCCTCCCTATTGTACTCGTGCACAGAAAAGTTGAATGTTTCCAGAGTTACCTACTCCAGTTGAATGTTGTTTACAAGTTTGAGCTAAAAATAAAAGTACCATGACCTTGACATACACGAAACGGTAGATACAACCTTTGTTTTTTCCGGAACTTATATTGTGCAGTCTATTCTCGCAGTTTAATTTTCATATCTTTCCTACATTCACATATCTCTCTATGCTACAGATATCTTAAATAAATATTTTTAGATTTTGACTCATTGTGTTCTTTTAAGAAATGTCACAAAATGTGTGCACGAATTGCATGGAATTACACGTAACGAAAATATCAAAAGGTTGCATATTTGAATACAAAAAAATAGTCATTTTTTTTCAATACCCTACCCTTATATTAACCTCTTACCAAATCATTAAACATGACACATGTTGTACATATTTCATCATTTCAAGTTGTATTATAGGAAATGATTTCAATTACGAGGGCTGTTTGGAAATTATTGAGACAATTACATTTACTTTACAAAGGACGGAGATAATTTCATGAAAATTTATCAACATCTTATAACCCCCCGTTCACACATAGACACCGCTTCTACTACGATCAAAGTTTGGTCGAAAGCGTAGTCGATCGTAACAAATCGCAGGAGAAACGTCGTGGAGTCGTCATAAGCGTAGTATGATCGCAGTAGGGTCTTCATGATCGGAGAGCTCTACGCTCTCACCATGCTTATTTTGAACATGTTCAAAACAAGCGTAGCGGGATCGTGGCCAACATGAATCGGGGTTAAGTCGTAAAAGGAGCGTAGTAGAAGCGCCGTAATCGTACAAGTAGCGCGAAAGCATCGTAGAGAGATATTCGTGATCGTAGTAAAAGCGCCGTAAGAGCGTAGGAAATTAACAAGCACGCTCATACAACGCTCCCTCTACGTTTGTACTACGTTCTCACTACGATCTCTCTACGTTCCTGGAGATCCTACGAAGACCTACAATGACCTTTCTCCGATCATATCACGCCCTATCAGGCAGAAGTTTGTTCTTACAGCGTTGATATTTTACCAATCATCATCTGTAAACTACATGTAAAGGGTGACACTATACTTGATGATCATTTGCAATTGAGACTTTTCACATCTTGTTACAGTTACAATTGAAAATGCCCGTAAACAATGTGGTAAAGGCCGCAACAAACTGCGGTCACATTGCTAAAATTGTTCTACAAAAAAACCTGCAGTTGCAAGACAAATTTCCGTCATCGCCAAAATCGTACTAGAAGCGTAACGCAATCGTAATATGATCGGCACCACCGTAGCAACATCGACATGCAGTCATCAAGGTCTGTGTAGCGTCGTAGTATGGTCTTCAATGTCGTAGTGGCAGCGTAGCGGGAACGCACTAAACACGGCTGCTTGTCGGCAACGGTCTGCGTAACATCGTAGTAGAAGCTAGTTAGCAGCGCGTTTGACGTAGGGACATCGTAGTACGGTCGTAACGAAGACCATAATTTGCCAAATTGCTCTATTTTGACGCCGATCGGCTGCGATCTGCCCCGATCCAAAACAATTTCAGATCGTGGCTTGATCGGGATGATCGCCGTAGAGTCGCAAGCTCTGTGTGAACGGGGGGTTAAGAACGACTAAAACACTTATGCAATATTTCAAATTCCTATGATAATTAGATAAGTTTAGGTGAAGTAATAAACATGCATATGTCTATCGACCCGGAGCAGCATCGCTACGTCAATTAACGTTACGTTAGCCGTAGATTGTTTCGCTTGTGAAACGATCGGGAAGCGTTTAGTACTCTTCTTTCTTTGTTATTACACCGTTCACGGTAGCCTAGTGGTAGAGCGTTCGCTTCGTGATCGGGAGGCCCGGGTTCGATTCTCGTTCCCGGCGCCGCGTCAAACCTAAGACGTAAAAATAGGTAGCGACTGTTCCTTCGCCAAGCGCTCAGCATCAGAAGTGAAAGTCACGGGTCTTTCGGATATGACCTTAAAAACGTAGGTCCCGTGTCACGGTAGGCGCTGGCACGATAAAGAACCCTCACTGCTCAATGGCCCTGAGTGCCGAGTATAGGTCTAAATTTGAAGCCCTTCACCGGCATACGGTGACGTCTCCATATGAGTGAAAAATTCTCAAGAGGGACGTTAAACAATATACAATCAATCAATCAATCAATCTTTGTTATTACATATCACATTACAAAAATCAAATAGTCTCTTTTCTCAAACTACTCTTTAAAAATGTATGCTGTTGCTACCCCATACCCCAGTGAAATTTTTTTTTTGTTGGAAAGAATGACTTAGAATCGTACAGTGCCGATTCATGCAACGCGGGTTTAATACCGTAACGGTATAAATACTCTAAGTAATAACTCATGGTCGTCCAGATCTTTTAATTTTACTGTGGTTAAATTAATTGTAAAAAAAATACATATCAATGAAAATAAAACCAAACACATTAATTTTTCTAGTTTTTATAATTTCAGCAGGTCGTTCAGTCTTGAAAGGAGTTCTACATTGCCCTACACAAAATTTAAGGTATGCCACGAAGCCCTTGACGTCAAAATCTATTTTGTCGTCGTTACCAGATTTCTCGACCGCGCTTAATTTTTTTTTATGATCTCCGTATTTCTGATCAAAATTCTATAAAAGTTACACAACATGAATTTGTAACAAAGCTGAAAAATTATACACTTAAACTGAATTATTTTCGCTGTCATTATAGATCCACGAAGAGTTAGAATTTTGGTGTTACATATTTTCAATATCTGATTCCGCGACTTCTCCGGGAACCCCAACTATAGACACATTTATATACCATTGTATAGATAATATTTAATATTTGTAAAATATTTCTTGCTCGTATTAATTTTAAGTGTATGTCAAACGTATATGCAAATTTTCACCGAAAGGCGTTCATTAGAAAGCAAAATATACACAATGTCTCAATAATTTCCGAACAGCCCTCGTATAATGTTACGAAGGGATATGTAAAGTTAGCTACTAGTAACTGGCTACTAGTAGCTGGCTACGAGAAGTGGTAAGGTTAGCTACTAGTAGTTGGCTACGAGAAGTAAGTAAAGTTGGCTACTAGTAACTGGCTACTAGTAGCTAGCTACGACAAGCAAGTAAAGTTGGCTACTAGTAACTGGCTACCAGTAACTGATCATGACTTAAACATTCTAATACCTTTTGTGTTAAATTATGCTTATTTGGGAGAAATGATTTGGCACTAAAGTTACCGAGATATCGTTATTAATAAACACCTTTTTATTAATTATAAATAATAATACTTCTTAATAAACCTTTTGTATCAAATTATGCAATTTTGGGAGACAAACCTTGATATTATAGAAGTAGATACATTTTTACACCGCTGATATCCACTGATATTGTTGTAAAAACAATATCTGAGCTTTACCACATGATCTGGCACTAAAGTTACCAAGATATCGTTATTAATAAACTCAGCTACTAGTACCTTTTGTTCAAAATTATGCAATTTTCGGAGACAAATCTTGATATTTCGGAAGTAGCTACATATTTACACCGTTGATATCCACTGATATTGTTGTTAAAAACAATATCTGAGCTTTTCCACATAATTTGGCACTAAAGTTATCAAAATATCGTTATTAATAAACTCAGCTACTAGTACCTTTTGTTTAAAATTATGCAATTTTGCGAGACAAATCTTGATATTCTGGAAGTAGCTGCATGTTAACACCGCTGATATCAACTGATATTGTTGTTTAAAACAATATCTGAGCTTTTCCATATGATCTAGCACTAAAGTTACCAAGATATCGTTATTAATAAACTCAGCTACTAGTACCTTTTGTTTAAAATTATACAAATTTTAGGAGACAAATCTTGATATTATAGAAGTAGCTGGATATTTAAATCGCTGTTATCAACTGATATTGTTAATAAAAACAATCTCTGAGCTTTTCCACATAATCTGGCATTAAAATTACCAAGATATAGTTATTGAAATACTCAGCTACTAGTACCTTTTGTTTAAAATTATGCAATTTTAGAAGAAAAATGTTGATATTATAGAAGTAGCTGAATTTTTACACCGCTGATATCCACTGATATTGCTGATAAAAACAATGTCTAAGCTTTTCCACATGTTCTGGTACTAAAGTTACCAAGATATCGTTATTAATAAACTCAGCTACTAGTACCTTTTGTTTAAAATTATGCAATTTTGCGAGGCAAATCTTGATATTCCGGAAGTAGCTACATATTTAAACTGCTGATATCAACTGATATTGTTGATAAAAACAATCTCTGACCTTTTCCACATGATCTTGCACTAAAGTTACCGAGATATCGTTATCAATAAACTCAGCTACTAGTACCTGTTGTTTAAAATTATGCAATTTTTTGTGACAAATGTTGATATTATAGAAGTAGCTGCATTTTTACACAGCTGATATCCACTGATATTGCTGACAAAAACAATGTTTAAGCTTTTCCGCATGGTCTGGCACTAAAGTTAACAAGATATCGCTATTAATAAACTCAGCTACTAGTACCTTTTGTTTAAAATTATGCAATTTTGGGTGACAAATGTTGATATTATAGAAGTAGCTGCATTTTTACACCCTGATATCCACTGCTATTGCTGATAAAAACAATGTCTGAGCTTTTCCACATGATCTTGCACTAAAGTTACCGAGAAATCGTTATCAATAAACTCAGCTACTAGTACCTTTGTTTAAAATTATGTAATTTTGGGTGACAAATGTTGATATTGTAGAAGTAGGTGCATTTTTACACTGCTGATATCCACTGATATTGTTGACAAAAACAATGTCTAAGCTTTTCCGCATGGTCTGGCACTAAAGTTAACAAGATATCGCTATTAATAAACTCAGCTACTAGTACCTATTGTTTAAAATTATGCAATTTTGGGTGAAAAATGTTGATATTATAGAAGTAGCTGCATTTTTACACCCTGATATCCACTGCTATTGCTGATAAAAACAATGTCTGAGCTTTTCCACATGATCTTGCACTAAAGTTACCGAGATATCGTTATCAATAAACTCAGCTACTAGTACCTTTTGTGTAAAATTATGCAATTTTGCGAGACAAATCTTGATATTCTGGAAGTAGCTGCATGTTAACACCGCTGATATCAACTGATATTGTTGTTAAAAACAATATCTGAGCTTTTCCACATGATCTAGCACTAAAGTTACCAAGATATCGTTATTAATAAACTCAGCTACTAGTACCTTTTGTTTAAAATTATACAAATTTTAGGAAACAAATCTTGATATTATAGAAGTAGCTGGATATTTAAATCGCTATTATCAACCGATATTATCGATAAAAACAATCTCTGAGCTTTTCCACATAATCTGGCACTAAAATTACCAAGATATCGTTATTAACAAACTCAGCTACTAGTACCTTTTGTTTAAAATTATGCAATATTAGGAGAAAAATGTTGATATTATAGAAAAAGCTGAATTTTTACACCGCTGATATCCACTGATATTGCTGATAAAAACAATGTCTAAGCTTTTCCACATGTTCTGGCACTAAAGTTACCAAGATATCGTTATTAATATACTCAGCTACTAGTACCTTTTCTTTAAAATTATGCAGTTTTGCGAGGCAAATCTTGATATTCCGGAAGTATCTACATATTTAGACTGCTGATATCAACTGATATTGTTGATAAAACAATCTCTGACCTTTTCCACATGATCTTGCTCTAAAGTTACCGAGATATCGTTATCAATAAACTCAGCTACTAGTACCTGTTGTTTAAAATTATGCAATTTTGGGTGACAAATGTTGATATTGTAGAAGTAGGTGCATTTTTACACAGCTGATATCCACTGATATTTTTGACAAAAACAATGTCTAAGCTTTTCCGCATGGTCTGGCACTAAAGTTAACAAGATATCGCTATTAATAAACTCAGCTACTAGTACCTATTGTTTAAAATTATGCAATTTTGGGTGAAAAATGTTGATATTATAGAAGTAGCTGCATTGTTACACCCTGGTATCCACTGATATTGCTGATAAAAACAATATCTGAGCTTTTCCACATGGTCTGGCACTAAAGTTACCAAGATATCGTTATTAATAAACTCAGCTACTAGTTACTTTAATTTAAAATAATGCAATTTTAGGTGACAAATGTTGATATTATAGAAGTAGCTGGATATTTAAACTGCTGATACCAACTTATATTGTTGATAAATACGACATCTGAGCTTTTCCACATGATTTGGCACTAAAGTTACCAAGATATCGTTATTAATAAACTCAGCTACTAGTACCTTTTGTTTAAAATTATGCAATTTTGCGAGACAAATCTTGATATTCCGGAAGTAGCTACATATTTACACCGTTGATATCCACTGATATTGTTGTTAAAAATAATATCTGAGCTTTTCCACAAGATTTGGCACTAAAGTTATCAAGATATCGTTATTAATAAACTCAGCTACTAGTACCTTTTGTTTAAAATTATGCAATTTTGCGAGACAAATCTTGATATTCCGGAAGTAGCTGCATGTTAACACCGCTGATATCGACTGATATTGTTGTTAAAAATAATATCTGAGCTTTTCCACATGATCTAGCACTAAAGTTACCAAGATATCGTTATTAATAAACTCAGCTACTAGTACCTTTTGTTTAAAATTATACAAATTTTAGGTGACAAATCTTGATATTATAGAAGTAGCTGGATATTTAAATCGCTGTTATCAACTGATATTGTTGATAAAAACAATCTCTGAGCTTTTCCACATAATCTGGCACTAAAATTACCAAGATATCGTTAATACCAAACTCAGCCACTAGTACCTTTTGTTTAAAATTATGCAATTTTGGGTGAAAAATGTTGATATTATAGAAGTAGCTGAATCTGATATTGCTGATAAAAACAATGTCTAAGCTTTTCCACGAGTTCTGGCACTAAAGTTACCAAGATATCGTTATTAATAAACTCAGCTACTAGTACCTTTTGTTTAAAATTATGCAATTTTGGGTGACAAAGTTGATATTATAGAAGTAGCTGGATTTTTACACCGCTGATATCCACTGATATTGCTGATAAAAAGAATGTCTGAGCTTTTCCACATGATCTTGCACTAAAGTGACCGAGATATCGTTATCAATAAACTCAGCTACTAGTACCTTTTGTTTGAAATTGTGCAATTTTTGGAGACAAATCTTGATATTCTTGAAGTAGCTGGATTTTTACACAGCTGATATCCACTGATTTTGTTGATAAAAACAATATCTGAGCTATTCCACATGATTTGGTACTAAAGTTACCAAGATTTCGTTATTAATAAATTCAGCTACTAGTACCTTGAGTTTAATATTATGCTTTTTTGGGAGACAAATTTTGATAATCTTGAAGTAGCTGGGTTTTTATATCACTGATATCAACTGATATTGCTGATTAAAACAATCTCAGAGCTTTTCCAGATGATTTTGCATTGAACTTACCGAGATATCTGTAGTAAAAAACTTAGCTACTGGTACCTTTTCTTTAAAATTGTGCAATTTTGGGAGACAAATCTTGATATTCTTTTAGTAGCTGGATTTTTACACAGCTGATATCCACTGATATTGTTGATAAAAACATTCTCTGAGTTTTTCCACACGATCTGGTGCTGATGTCACCAAGATATCGTTAGTAATAAACTCAGCTACTAGTACCTTTTGTTTAAAGTTGTGCAATTTTGGGAGACCAATCTTGATATTCTTGAAGTAGCTGGATTTTAATATCACTGATATCAACTGATATTGCTGATAAAAACATTCTCTGGGCTTTTCCACATGATCTGGTGCTGATGTCACCAAGATAGTTTTATTTCAAATATTTAAAACATACTCACCCGTTTCCCAATTTCCAAAGACTTCTGTTCCAATCTGAGATTCTTTACGCCATCCTCGGTCAGTAATACAATATGGATTGCTATGTACAGCGACCAAAAAATGTTGCTCAAATATAATTGTGCATAAACAAGGCAGATACCATTAACCTCGAGAGGTTATGAAAACACCTATGATGGATCCCTTTCTGATGCAGTCCAACAGATGTCAACTCGTTTTTCGATTTGTTTATAATCTTAATAAAGTATAAACAGAATGGTGAAGCTTTGCCAACTTTTGAAAGTGACGATTCTGTAAATGGTTAATTTACAAAAGTTTTATTTAATTCATTTTCTTTTAATCTGGCAATTGCTTATAGTGATTTCATCTCATTTGTCAAATATACGGAAATCAGGTATAAATCTTTTAATTACTGTTTGAAATTCAGTCAAAATGCCTATTTAAAGACAGAGAAACCGAACAGAAAAGAATTTTTCTGATACAAACAAACCAATTTTTATGATAACAAATAAAAGTTAAAAATAATATGTCTAATTTTTCGTTTTGAAATATTTTTAATAATTTTTATCTCTTACAAATTACAATTAATTAATTACATCAAAAGACTTGACATTTTCATTTTAAAGACACTTCCAGGGCAGATGCTGGTATTCCACAGTTTCCATGTACTAAGTATATATCGCCACTGAAAAATCCTCATTGATTTTGAGTTAATCAAAATAATTAACTGCATCGTAATTAGGGATGTCAAAATTGTCAATAATTGATTTTCGAATATTCGATAGGAGTATTCGAATATATTCGAATATTCGATAAAAAAAAAATACATCTTGCATTATTATATGTATATCTTCACTCTTCTATCAAGTAGTATAGAGTTTATGCCATTATTTTGGAACAAAAACTCACATAGAGTTCGGTAAATACACTGCAATAATATATTTTTTTAAGTATGGAATATTAAACTATTAATAGTAATATTTCATTTTAGAAAATTAAAAAGAATTTTTAGTATGTTCCAGATTAATTGATCGTCTTACTAAAGTCTACACTGATAACTCCTACAAATATACCAATCAGAACAATTATCTAACGGTGAAATATTAAAAGCAATTACTTTTTGCTAAGTATGATTTCCTGATAATGATTTTTAGTGATATTTACATAAACAAGGGGGCTGTGGTTTGCTGTAAAACTATGTCCTTAAAACAATACAAGCTGATTGCAAGTACTGGAAATTATTATACTACTAATTAAGTGAACAAATAAATTAATTACTATACACTCCTCACATCTTAAAGGTAATCCAAGAGGAGTGTTTTTTTTTTTTAATTTTGTACAAACTTTATTCAATTTCTAATAAAAATTGCCAGGTTTTTCTTTTTTTTTTAATACCTGTATTCTTAAAAACGATAATTCGAATCATAAATTTATATTCGAATATCAACTCATCGAATGAATATTCGAATATTCGAATATTCGTTGACATCCCTAATCGCAATTATTTCGTTTGCCCCACGAAATGCACCTGTAGTTGAAAAGTAGAAAAGAGTAGACCCTAAACGTAATGGATAATAATTTTAAAGAAATTTCTTATTTACTGTAACATTAGATATCTTTTGAAACTCTTTCAAAACTCTCTAAGTACCCATGGCCAGCTAATATGGGTCGAGTGGAGTTATATATGTACTACCCAAAATCAAAGGCGGATCCAGCGCACCATATGCCCCCATTTGAATTTTTTGTATGTAAAATATTTATGTCCATTATCCTACAATCAAGGGGGAAAAATTCTGTTATTTGTAAGCTTTTGTCAGCTCCAACTAGGGCCTTGCCCAAGACCCACTAGGGACTTCAGTGCAACTCCCAGCTCCCCTGCCACTCCCACCCCTTACGAAATTCCTGGATCCGCCACTGATTTTAAACCTATACACAACTTAACTTTTGCTGCCTATCCTCGGTTCATTAAAAAAAATTACTTTCCATGGATCGCGGAATGCATGGACATTCCAAAGTTCTCAGAAGTTTCCGGAAATCGCTCACAAAATTGCATTATATTACACAAAAGTACTCGTAGATGAGTTTATTATTAACCATATCTTGGTAAACTCCAGCCAAATCATGTGGAAAAACTTACAAATTGTTTTTTATCACTAATATCAGTGGATATCAGTTGTGTAAAAATCATGCAGCTTCTTCAATAAAATCAACAGTTGTTCTCCTAAAATGGCATGATTTTAAACGAAAGGTACTAGTGGCTGAGTTTAATACTACAGATATCTTGGTAATTTCAGCGCCAGATCATGTGTAAAAGCTCAGAAATTGATATTATCAACAATATCAGTATATATTATCGGTTCAAAAATCCAGCTACTTCAAGAATATTACGATTTGTCTCCCAAAATAGCATAAATTTAAACTAAAGGTACTAGTAGCTGAGTTCATTACTACATATATCTCGGTAACTTCAGTGGATATCAGCGGCGTTGAATTCCAGCTACTTCAAGAATATCAAGATTGGTCTTCCAAAATAGCCTAATTTAAAAAAAAAAGGTACCAGTAGCTGAGTTTATTACTATCGATATCTTGGTACGTTCAGTGCCAGATCATGTAGAAAAGCTCAGAGATTTTTTTTATCAGCAATATCAGTTGATATCAGTGATATAAAAATCCAGCTACTTCAAGAATATCAAGATTTGTCTCCCAAAATTGCACAATTTTAAACAAAAGGTACTAGTAGCTGAGTCAATTACTAACGATATCTTGGTGACATCAGCACCAGATCATGTGGAAAAGACCAGAAAATGTTTTTATCAACAATATCAGTTGATATCAGTGATATAAAAATGCACCTACTTCAAGAATATCAAGATTTGTCTCCCAAAATTGCACAATTTTAAAGAAAAGGTACCAGTAGCTGAGTTTATTACTACAGATATCTCGGTAGGTTCAATGCAAAATCATCTGAAAAAGCTCTGAGATTGCTTTAATCAGCAATATCAGTTGATATCAGTGATTTAAAAACCCAGCTACTTCAAGATTATCAAAATTTGTCTCCCAAAAAAGCATAATATTAAACTCAAGGTACTAGTAGCTGAGTTTATTAATAACAAAATCTTGGTAACTTTAGTACCAAATCATGTGGAATAGCTCAGATATTGTTTTTATCAACAAAATCAGTGGATATCAGCTGTGTAAAAATCCAGCTACTTCAATAATATCAAGATTTGTCTCCAAAAATTGCACAATTTTAAACAAAAGGTACTAGTAGCTGAGTTTATTGATAACGATATCTCGGTCACTTTAGTGCAAGATCATGTGGAAAAGCTTACACATTCTTTTTATCAGCAATATCAGTGAATATCAGCGGTGTAAAAATCCAGCTACTTCTATAATATCAACTTTGTCACCCAAAATTGCATAATTTTAAACAAAAGGTACTAGTAGCTGAGTTTATTAATAGCGATATCTTGTTAACTTTAGTGCCAGACCATGCGGAAAAGCTTAGACATTGATTTTATCAACAATATCAGTGGATATCAGCGGTGTAAAAATACAGCTACTTCTATAATATCAACATTTGTCACCCAAAATTGCATAATTTTAAACAAAAGGTACTAGTAGCTGAGTTTATTGATAACGATATCTCGGTAACTTTAGTGCAAAATCATGTGGAAAAGCTCAGAGATTGTTTTAATCAACAATATCAGTTGATATCAGCATTTTAAATTTGTAGCTATTCCCGGAATATCAAGATTTGTCTCGCAAAATTGCATAATTTTTAACAAAAGGTACTAGTAGCTGAGTTTATCAATAACGATATCTTGGTAACTTTTGTGCCAGATCATGTGGAAAAGCTCAGATGTCGTATTTATCAACAATATCAGTTGATATCAGCAGTTTAAATATCCAGCTACTTCTACAATATCAACATTTGTCACCTAAAATTGCATAATTTTAAACAAAAGGTACTAGTAGCTGAGTTTATTAATAACGATAACTTGTTAACTTTAGTGCCAGACCACGTGGAAAAGCTTAGACATTGTATTTATCAGCAATATCAGTGGATATCAGCGGTTTAAAAATGCAGCTACTTCTATAATATCAACATTTGTCACCAAAAATTGCATAATTTTAAGCAAAAGGTACTAGTAGCTGAGTTTATTAATAACGATATCTTGGTAACTTTAGAGCAGGACCATGTGGAAAAGCTTAAACATTCTTTTTATCAGCAATATCAGTTGATATCAGCGGTGTAAAAATGCAGCTACTTCTATAATATCAACATTTGTCACCCAAAATTGCATAATTTTAAACAAAATGTACTAATAGCTGAGTTTATTGATAACGATATCTCGGTAACTTTAGTGCAAAATCATGTGGAAATGCTCAGAGATTGTTTAAATCAACAATATCAGTTGATATCAGCAGTTTAAATATGTAGCTACTTCCGGAATATCAAGATTTGTCTCGCAAAATTGCATAATTTTAAACAAAAGGTACTAGTAGCTGAGTTTATCAATAACGATATCTTGGTAACTTTTGTGCCAGATCATGTGGAAAAGCTCAGATGTCGTATTTATCAACAATATCAGTTGATATCAGCAGTTTAAATATCCAGCTACTTCTATAATATCAACATTTGTCACCTAAAATTGCATAATTTTAAACAAAAGTAACTAGTAGCTGAGTTTATTAATAACGATATCTTGGTAACTTTAGTGCCAGACCATGTGGAAAAGCTCAGATATTGTTTTTAACAACAATATCAGTGGATATCAGCGGTGTAAAAATGTATCTACTTCTATAATATCAAGATTTGTCTCCCAAAATTGCATAATTTGATACAAAAGGTTTATTAAGAAGTATTATTATTAATAATTAATTAAAAAAGTGTTTATTAATAACGATATCTCGGTAACTTTAGTGCCAAATCATTTCTCCCAAATAAGCATAATTTAACACAAAAGGTATTAGAATGTTTAAGTCAGTTACTGGTAGCCAGTTACTAGTAGCCAACTTTACTTGCTTGTCGTAGCTAGCTACTAGTAGCCAGTTACTAGTAGCCAACTTTACTTACTTCTCGTAGCCAACTACTAGTAGCTAACTTTACCACTTCTCGTAGCCAGCTACTAGTAGCCAGTTACTAGTAGCTAACTTTACATATCTGTTACGAAGTCGGTATTTTTAGCTTCTTTTACGAATAATAATTGTTAATTTTTTTGGTCTACAAGAAATGAGTCAGACTATCTGTTGAGAAGACGGTATATGGACTGTTCCTATCAGAGCAATTGGAAGGGAGGACTATAGGTTTCTGAGTCGATAATTTCTTGCATTTTACTATTCTAAACAAAACAAGGTGTTCTTGCAGTTGCATACCTGCAATAAGTAATACTGTTCATGATGACCCGTTTCTGTTCTTATTCGTTTTCCTTTGCCCTTCCATACCCTTTCAATGCCATAATACTTCTCCATTTGAACTTGTAATTTGTAATTTTCTGATCCCATTCTTCTGCCTCCATTCAAATTCAAGATTTGAAAGAACTATACCTTCTAAAATCATTGCTAGTGAAATCTCAGTCTCTTTTTGGAATGTTATAGTAGTATTAATTGATTCTTAATTAATCATTCTCCATACCTTTTGAAACATTTGAACGATAATATAAAATATTCGAAAAAAATTATTGTGAAATGACTCTCATCTCTAACGCATTGCTTCTCGGTGTCATATTTTAAATGATTTTCTCTTTTACTGTCGTTTGTCACAGATCTTTTGTCAGAAATAAGGAGATGTTTTAAAATATATTTACAATATTTATTACATTTTTACATCAATATTTTTTCTTTATTTTGTTTGATATAATAAAAGTTAAAACCATGTTTTTACAATGTGTAAATTAATAATATGTGGCCCGTAATGGCGGCACTTCTTTAGGATGTGAAGGCTTTGTGTTGGCGGCACTTCCGTAGGATGGCGCTGTATATAACTATTGTCTGGTCCTTATCTGATAATTTACTGTAAACTTTTACAACTACTAGGACCAAAAACATCTATTGAATGTTTAAAATAAAAGCATATTGTAATTGTTTGTTAAATTATTAAAAAGTCATATAGAATAGTTTAATATGCATATTTTCTAGAGAAACATAATGTACTTTGTTCAACATATATTTATACTTTAGACATGAAAAGAATATATATTATGTTAACTTGGCTACAAACACATATTACATGTAAATAACATTGTTTTTTAACACACTTGGAGTACAATATGTAAATGTGTATTTTGACAATGCTTAGACGCATTTACTACTGAATATAAGTACATTATATACACAATTCAACAATACGTTTACTTCAAACAACTTTACCAAAAAATGTACTGCAGCGAAGTAACTTGGCAGAATTTGCAGATATACTGTTACTTAAAATAAACATTCAACTAAAATACTCTTACCTCAGAAGTGCGTAGGATTTCTGGTACATATGTAGATAAATAACAAAAATGAAAGACGTGGTGTAATCTGGCAAAGGAACAGCGTGTCCCTATGGTGCCTGTGATTTGATACAGCACAGCTATTTAAAAACCACCATTCCTGAGTTTAACCTTCTATATATAGTACTATGTGAATTTATGTAAAATGATAGTTAAAGGGTAAAAACTGAAACACGGTTTGAACAAAATGTCGATATCATTAAAATATATATTGTTTTATATATAAACATCATTATAAGGTGCTTTCTCTTTAAATTACTCCAAAAAGTTCAAACCTTTACAATAAATAAATTAATAATATTAGAACAGAATCTAATTTATAGATGTGAAGGCTTTGTGTTATAAAAGAATCGTACATAACTATTGCTGTATCATAATTTACTGTTTTAATAAGATCTGTTTTTAATGGTATTTAAAAGACAATAGAAAGTTTAAATTATCTAGAGAAACATAATGTTGTTTTTCTTTATAAGATATGAAAACGATATAATTATGTAAATGGCCGGCACATAAAGTTGTTAATAACGTCTTTTTAAAAGAGTACATTTGTAATTGTGTATTTTGAAAATCTTTAGTTTCTGTGTCTGATCATCATCACAGTCTGTTTTAATGCTTCCCATTTACTTTTCCAGACATACCATGCCGCGTAATGAGCACCAGACACACCAGACTGTAGGTAGAGTCCATTCAGGTTTGAGTGGTGACAGTTGTTGTACCACCAGGCTCCGTGATATGATACAGCACAGTGACCACTATTCCCGTCGTTATCCTGGTCTTTAGTGGTGAATTTCATTCCATTGTGATAATCCAGACTGTCACCTTGAACAAAATATCGATATCATTAAAATTAATTGTTGATCAAAAAATCATTATAAGGGTACAAAAATGACATTAATAAGACTGTTGTGTAATTTATTTTTATTTCTATTAGCTCGATTTGTCTTTCGTTTTTGGGTTAATTCCATAATACGTGATAAAGCAATTATAATTTTATTAATACCTACAAATGTTTTTATATAGGACTTGTAACTTTTCATAAATATATTCAAAAATAATATTGTATCAAAATATTTGTGAAGTACAAGCATTTTATGAACATGTGTAAAAAAATCTTTTTTCTGCAATGAAGTAAATAACTATTTAATGTGTAAAATGACAATATAAGGTTTCGTTTGCTTTCAAATAAACAAAATATTTCTTAAAGTTTGACATAATCCAAAGTTTAGATTTTCCTAATTAATTAATTGTTTTAAAAATAATTAGAAAATTAGAAAATTAATAACATTGTTTGTAACATGCATATTTCCTATCATTTAAAATGTTTCAATATAACTATGACTCGGCAATTATGATAAGATGCACTTAACATATGGTAAAGAGTGACTTTTGTAAAATCATATATATCTTGAAGGTATATACCTGCTGTTCCTGAATACCCCGATACAGTGAATTTGTATTTACTGCCTTCATCCCCAACATAAAATGTGGAGTACTGTGCATATGCTGTATCACCATTAAATCTTTGTAGCTCAACCCGGAGTTCCTGGTCCTTGTTCTTTGTCAACTCATAGATTGCGTCATTTCCTTGGTGAAAGAAATACTAGTGCATTTTCATATTCTTTGATTGTAAAGTGTAGCCTGTTTCTGTTAACACGCGTTTGACAATACTATTTTCTTTATCGAAAAATCTCAATTGCAAAATTGTCAATCGAAGACTTCTATACCATTGGCCTCAGTACCCGGGGAGGGGGCGGCTAGGGGGTGACCCCCCACTTTTTTGCAAATATCTACATAATATAGGCATTGAAAATTGGGGTATACCTTTTTTGTTGGTTTAGTCACCCTCCCCCCACTTTCAATGAGCCCCCTCTTTCAATCTGCCTCCGACGCCTATGTATACTAAGAAGTTTTGTGAAAGCAAGTTTAAAACAAATTTATTCAGTCTTTTTGGTAGACGTAAGTCAAAATTAGATTTTGAACGTAAAGTGTTAGAAGTTTAAAATATAGAAATATAGATGAATCTTCCGGGTAAGCAGGGGTCGGGTTGTTAAATATTTTGTACAAGATAAATTTGTATTTTTGTATAAATCTAAAACATGAAATTACTTCTAAAACGCCAGCCCATTTTTTTTTTCAAATAATGCCTTGGAGCATCAGAAGCAGCATTAAGTATATTTCTAGCGGCCCGTTTTTGGAGTTAATGAATTATCTCTATGTCACTAACTCTTGTATTGCTACAGATAGGCAGACAGTAAATAATAGAAGGACAAAATATAAACAGTTTTCTAGTTTTCAGAGAGAAGATTTCTTGCTTTTCTGCAAGGTAGATAATTAATATGTGATAGATTTGCAGACTGAATATATATGATCATTATGAACATTTAGCGTTTGATCTGTACGTACTTCAAGCAGTTTTTTCTATTTCAACATTGTCTAGGTTTTTGTCAGAGTGTTCAGAAACATTTTAACATGATCAATAACTGTATAAGCATTTTCATTTGAAATACACGTACTTATTATTATAAAAAAAATTAAAGCCAATCGCTGGACAGACACGTTAGTTTGAGAAATGGAAAGAAGTGGCAATGATTAGGAATATGTTTTGTTGGTTTAACTATCATAAGAATTTTAAACATTCCTTAAAACTAGCAGTTCAATATTTATAGTGGAGCGCATTTACCAGCATAATGCAGCGGAAAGAGCGTCTCCTCTAGAGTCGTGAACTGAGGAAGAGTCCTTACGTCGCGGATTCAAATCTTAACTGTGGGGCATGGAGACCGGTTTTTCGGATGAGACCGTATAAACCGAGGTTCCGTGTTGCAGTAGGTGCTGACATGATAAAGATCCCTCTCTGCTTAGTGCTGAGCAAAGGTCAAAGTTTGCATCACTTTCTAATTGAACGAGGACATTCAATCCCTGTATCATCCGATTATCTGACAGAAACCAGCCTCGACATTGACTGTGTACTCAATGCAAGCTCTAGAGTATCGAATAAGTTAGGATGCATAAATATCACAAACATTTGACTGAGGAATATTACTAAACACATAAGAAAAGTTCATCATAGGAAAGTCATATAGTTCAATTGTTAGTTGGTCCTTATCGTCTTTGGTCAGTTAAACATCCAAATATGAAATATGGGGCAGATTCTGTTATGTCTTTTATTGCTAGGTAACTAGGATATATTGAGTCAACAAATTAATTGAAGCAACCATATTCTTATTGATAAATCGTCGTAGAATTGAAGGTCACAGCAAGTATTTCCTTTTTCTCCTGAAGACTTTTTTGAATAAATTTTGCTTCAAAGGAATATTAAATTATGTTGGCTAATTAAAGAGCATATATTTAACTAGTGCCTTGAAAATTCCACATAATTTTTAGAAGACTAGACGAATTTTTGTCTGTAAAGAAATCTGACATCATTTCATATCAACCCCAGACTACTTCAGTTTAGAATCAGAGTGTTTCTTTTTTGCAATTAATATTTTTGAAAAAATAAAAACAGGTGGTTTAGAAGAGTGGGCTCGGTGTTGTACAATGAGACTTCCCTCATAGTCAGACTCCCCTTGGGAAGTACTGCACGAGAGTGAGACTTTTCTTGGGGGATGAATGACACTAGAGCAGGAGAACCGCTGGAGAAACATCGTGATATAGCCCCGCTTCCCTACCCTACCACTAGTTGTTGAATGTGACTTCTTCCATAAAAGGTCTTCTCCGCCATTCAATTGATCCTTTTATTATGTACTACAAATCTCTACAGAGATAATTAGTTATTAAACTCTTGCACCAGTGCATAATTTAATCTCCAACCCCTTTCACTTAAAGTGAAGAATATCAGTATGAGTCTTACTGCTTGTTTATCTGTCCGTCCGACTGGCTGTTTATACTTGAATATTTACATTTGCTGCATTTTTCTAATAAGGCAACTGTAAAATTGATTAAAAAACATTTTTGTGTATACCCAGGCGTAGAAATATACACGGTGAAATTCGCGCTAAATGACGTCACAATGCACCTACAGGGACGTTGATAAAATGTTACGATATAGGACACTGAGAAATTCAAAAATTCCGAAATAAAGCTCAATAGGCGGAGCGTTCAAGGAATCTCGAGTTGGTGTAATGTTAGAAACAATGTAATTATAACGTCAAAATATTCGACGTCAAAATCATACTTTTGAAGTTTACTAAAATGAAGACTACGATAATTGTGAAATTAAAAACACTTGCTGTGGACTTCAATTCGACATTCAGATATATCGACGATGTTTTAATTTTAACAATGGTTATTTTTATTCCTATGTCGACTCGATAAAACCACAGTGAACTTGAAATACACCACAGTGTCTGCCATATATTTTCAGATTTGAATGTTTACTGACTGTACACGATAAAGGCCAATTAACAACTAACATGTGTGACACACGAGATAATTCATGTATAAATATTCCAATCTCACCTACTTATGAAGTTTATGTCTCCAAACTATAATTAGCTTCTTAAAAGCATACTCTGAGTACTATCAATTGTAAACCATGGATTGTTAATCACTGATAAGTTGTTGATATGGGAATACAGAAAAAAAATATTCTGACAGTAATATATTTTAACAATGTTTACATATATTTGTTTGAAACTGTGAGATTTATACACACATTTAAAGGAATAAGTTGTAATTTAGGTGTTAGAAAATCTAAACTTACCAATCCAGTAGTTTTTAGAGGGATCCCCAAATCCTTGTTTATATTCTGACCATGTCCGGTAAAAATCTGTAGACCCATCCTGTCTTCTTTGTATAGCCTGAAACATTTACAAAGGTTGTCTCTTTTATTTGCTTTAACATGTTGGTTTCCAGTAATAAACGTATGCAAAAATATGTTTTTCAAAATATATCTCTTTACAGTTCCAAAGAAATTAGATTTTGTCTGTAGAACACGTGAATGATTATCTCACCGTCCACCCTCCTCCTTCTGTTGTCATGTCACAGTACACAAACTTTGGCTTGGAGGCTATAGTTATTTCAAAAACCCCATCAATTCCTTGTAGACTCGGAAATTTCCGTAAAATATCCAAGCAATTTCTGTAGTTGTCTGTATTGTCTGATTAAGAAAACACACAATGCATAGCAACTCAACATCGAACAACGTATTATGACGTCAAAAAGAACATACAAACTGAGTGGCAACGTCATGCAATTTAAATTGCGTTTATTGGGCTGTCCGATAATAGAATGCACAAAACCTTTTTCTCAGAACTTAATGGACACACTAAGCTGAAATTTTCAGTAAATGTCTGTTTTTATCATATTTAAGGTTCATAAATCCTCTGCTCACTCATATAAAATGTTTCTTTAACTTAAAAATGTGCACAGGATCGGGTCCTACGGCACACGATCAAAAACGCTTGGGGGGGATTCAAAAGAGAATACACGAGTATTAAATATTAAATAAAAATGATTGAAATAAAAATTATCATATATTTAATCTACAATGTTTTAAATTTGTTCTGTCTTTTTGAAAATGTCAAGAGATTTGCTTTATTTTTCGCAGTTTCCCGAGCATTCAAAATGGGAAGAGATAAACAGAACACACAAAAAATGGCGACATTTTAAGACTTTACGGCGCATCGGAGAGCAGTTCAATTTGATTCAGATGTAATAATGACGCTCTAAATAACTTTGAATGAATACAGAAGAAATTGTTTTTAAAAAATATCTTATCTTTAATCATACAATCGAAATAGGAGTTTTCCAAGCGAAATCTGGTTTGAGCTGGTTTGATGGAGTCCCCGGGTGCAGCAAAAGATACGGACAAACTGCTATATGCTTATAGCGAAAGATGCTGTCACTGTAGACCGCCAATGTAAAACTATCTTTTAAGCTGAATGATAGTGAGAATACAGTCCATAAATTACAAATAAATCTTCAGATTAGGCCAATGTGTGTGCAAAATTGGTTCTTCTACTGTTTATGGAGAAATAAGAGGAAAATCAAGTATATGCATCAATGATCAGATGAGTCCTTCTGAAGATTTGTCACTTTGTTATGGTCAATTTTCTCACTATCATTCAATTAAATAGGCAATCTTACATTGACGGTTCCACAGTGACAGTATCTTTCGCTATTACCATAACTGTTTGTCTGTATGTTTTCTTTAATCCGGGCACTCAATCAAAACCGATTTTTTAAGAAAACTCTCATTTCTATAGTATTCTGAGGATCTGTTGATATAAAATTGTTGTACATGTATGTGTTTTCTTCTGTATTCATTTATAGTTCTTTATTGCGTCATTGATACATCGTAATTAAACTCAACTGCTCTCCGGTGTGCCGTAACGTGATTAATCGCCACCATTTTTCATGTGATTTATTCACAACTTTCTAATTTTGAATGCCCAGAAAACAGCCAAAACAATTCTAAAATGTCTTGAAAATTTCAAAATCTATATACATGTACACTGTAATAGATAGTGAATTAAAATTCTCATTTTTTAAAAATAATTTTTCTTGAATATATTTCATATCTATTTAATACTTTTATTTAGAAATAATAATCGGGTATTGGTATTCTCTTATAAAACCCTAGGGTTTTTATCATGCGCCGTAGGACTGTCCCTGTGCATATTCTACCTAATAAAATCTTTATTTTTGTCCAGATTTTATGAAAACAAAGAAGATACACTTAAATATGATAAATTAAGATTTCCTCAATATTTCAGTGTAGTGCACCTATTATTTTCGGAGAAAAACGCTTTGCCCATGGTTTTATATACAACAATAGTATATACATAAATATTTGCGTAGCATACTTACCAGGCAACTTAGAAATCTCTGTCCATTGTAAACTTGATTTATTCAGAACCCCAAGAGCAGTTTCAAATGTTTTAGCCAGAAGATAGACATCATTTTTTGCTCTGAATTCCTGTTGTAAAGTCTCATTCATCTTACTCAATTCTCCTTTAAGTTTTGTAATTTCTGCTTCCATTTCTTGGTCCTTCCTTTCCAAACTGTGTATCCTCTGCACCATAGATAAGCGTTCCAGTGATTCCCGTTTTAGTATGTCTCGTAACATATTTGGTACTTTTCCTGTTACAGTACTAAGCAACAGACCATTTTTATCTGAGGTACTGTTATGAAGCAGAGATACCTGTCCATAAGATTTGTGAATAAACATGGAAAATACGAAACATAGTAGAATTACGGATCCCATGTCTATAGCAATCACCTTTCTTTCCAATGAAAAGCTGTTTTATTCGGTATATTACGATAACCACTCATTTTAAAGCATAAAGCATACGGGATCTGCGCATGTTTTAAAGCAATAAAAGTGTTTTTCTCGAAAGCTGAATATTTTATTGGTTGTTTTAGTTTTATTAGCATATCCACGATGGTACTTTCCAAATGATGTTATTTTGGAAACTTTCTTGATTTTTCTGAGGGATAGATAAAGTTTAGTTTAAAAATCAATGAGTACAGGCATTATCTGTTATACATCTGATTTTTCAGACATCAACGGGTTTTACTAATTACTGAGAAGTATATGATCTGTTGTTATTTTTAGGTCAGAAAGTGAAAGGTCAAAGAGGCAGCAAATCAGGCACTGGCAACAATCTAGGATATATGAGAGGAGGAAAAGTACAGATTTTAAGACCTTCATAACCTACATACGGAGTTGATTCAGTTGATTCGATACGCAAGAGCTTGTTTGGTAAATTATTAACAAACAAGTTGATGATAAAAGAATATAACCAGTCTCGTTTGTTCTAATGTTCATACAATGATAATGTCAGCTTATATAGTAATTTGTTATACAGGTGAGATCAAGTAATGTTTGTATAAATTTACACATAAATTCTTCAGGGAAGCATTGTGTTAGAGTTATCTTCCCTTTTTCTAATTTATCTTTTAATTTGCTGTCGTCATTTATACATGAGATATATGGACATATCAAACAGCTACTAAAAGACACTTGTATCCATAAAACCTTATTTAAAGTCATATTTGTGCGAAAAAGGTTAGCTTCAGTGAGCTTGTAAAATTACACTGGAGAACACAAAATACAATTTATCATTGAGTCAAATGCTGACTGTCATTTTTAGGTCACCCGAGTAACTCAGGTGACCTATTGTTATCCGTTTTCGTCCGTCGTCGTGCGTCGTCTGTCGTGCGTCGTGTGTCGTGTGTTAACATTTGAACATTTTCAGCTTCTTCCCTGAAACCACTGAACCAGTTCCAACCAAATTTGGTATACAGCATGTATTGGTGAAGGGAAACAAAATTTGTGAATTTCATGGTCCCCGCCCCCCTGGGGCCTGAGGGGTGGGGCCAAAACCACTAAAATTATTGCAATCTTTAAAAATCTTCTTCTTTACACCTGGACATCAAGCAGGCAAACTGTTAGCATGAATGTAATGAACATTGAGTCATCTACCAAAATTGTGAAATTCATGGCCTCAGGGTCAGGGGTTCTAGTGCTAGGGCGGGGCTATATAGATTATATAGTGAAAATGCATTATTTCTTTGAAAATCTTCTTCTCTGCTCCTGGGTATTAAATAAACTATCTAGTACATAATTATGATGAGCAAGAGTGCCTTTTCCAGATTTGTGAATTTTATGGCCCCAGGGTCAGGGGTTCTGGTGTTAGGGCGGGGCTCTATAGATTATATAGAGAAAATGTTTTTATTCTTTGAAAATCTTCTTCTCTGCTTCTGGGTATTAAATAAACTAACTAAGCACATAGTTATGATAAGCAAGATTGCCTTATCGGAAATTGTGAAATTTATGGCCCCAGGGTCAGGGGTTCTGGTGTTAGGGTGGGGCTCTATTGATTATACAGTGAAAATGCATTTTTTCTTTGAAAATCTTCTTCTCTGCTTCTGAGTATTAAATAAACTAACTAAGCACATAGTTGTGATGAGCAAGAGTGCCTTTTCCAAAATTGTGAAATTTATGCCAATGATCCAAGTATATATATTTATGATGAAGACAGGTGCATCTAGCAAAATGGTTATTTTTATGCACCGAGGGGGGGGGGGTACATAGTCTGAAAATAAATTAATGCTTTGAAACCTGCTTTTGTATTAATCAACCATTTTATGATAAAACTTGCAACATTTTGAATTATGTGGCCCCAGGGTCAGTGGTTGTTTTGGGGTGAGGTGCACAACTGGTTATAAAGTGGAAGAACATTTTCTCTTTGTAACTCTGATCTACCTCTGGGTATTGAGTAAGTAGAGTATTTTTAATTGTGATAAGCAATGGTGCCTCTTTCAAAATTGTGAATTGTGAATTTCATGGCCTCTGGTTTAAAACACAATCCAAATTTAATTGTTTGAAAGTTGTTACACAATACTCAGGTGACCTATAAGGCCCGTGGGCCTCTTGTTCATACTTATTGTTAGTCCACTATTCATAAATTGAATTGACGACGGATTTTCCGTTATTTCCTGATCATCCCATCCGAAACATCAGTATTGGTGAAATTATAATAAGTAACTGATGGTATAATTAGTGATGGCATAATTTCACCTATTCTTAAAATGGAATACAGCTTGCATCAAAAATTTGAATAATTAGAGAGTTTGAATTAAATTATAATTTAAAGATGAAGAACAGTAAAATCCCCCCCCCCCCAAAAAAAAGAAAATCAAGAAGAGATGAGAACAATACCAATAATAAGTCAATCATTGAGAAAACCTCATGAAAGTTAGATCTGACTTTAGGGAAATGGATAGTAACGATACTAGTAAGTGCATTGTCTATTTAGAAATATTAAGGTAATTCCACCCTTCAATATGTCAAAGGTTTTTGCAAAAACTGTTATTAAATTTATTTAGATTCATACCCAATAGAACAAAATGTTTTAGAAGAATGCTTTCCAAATGGTGTAAAGATAAATATTGTTAAGTAAAAGAATTTTAAAGATGCATACTTTCCTTATTTAATCAAGTTTTCAATCTTTAAAAAAATGTTTACGAGGGCAATAACTTTTCATAGAAGAAAAGGATTGTCCGCGAGAAGTTTTAAAATTCCATAAATTAAGCAGCAGTTAATTAACAAAGATACTTGAAGTCTATGGGGAAAAGCAAATTTAGATAAAAATTCTTGACAAATGATTGGAATATCAATATATACTGTGGTGGAAAGATGAAACATTACAAATGACACTTAAAAACATTTTTTTTACTAAATAAAGTTTTTCAATTTGATTTTTAAGAATAAAAATAGAGGGAGATAACTCTTACCAAAATTCAAGGTCATAATTTAGGACACATCCCATCCTTACATGCTGTTAATAATAAATGGGAACTATGTCTAAATATACTAAGTATTTAATGCCTATATATCTGTTGAATCTGGTGTTATTAAGTATTAAATACCTTAACAAAATTATTTTGCAAATGACCAATAAAAAGTAAAGTAATGAGTTCCATTTTATTAAAGAAGCATCTGTCAAAGATATCAAAAAGCTTTTAATTTAATTTTTCGTGTGGAATGGTTTTATGTCAATGTCAGTAAATGTCAGTTTTTATGTTTTTGATTAAGGAAACATTAAGTGATTATATAATTTTTCCCAAAAGTATTTTGGAATTTTTGTATCCAATAATGATTTACAACATTTTATGAATAGTATATTGTACTTTCCTTGATACTTTTTTAAATATATTTGACCTTTTCCCTTGACCTTAGAGTTTGATTCTTTTTTTAATAAATAACCATGGCCATCACTCTTAACATTTTTTGATAGGATTTTGATATTCCAAATGTATATTTCTTGCATCATAATCTTTCTTTAGATAATAATAATTCCGATTTCTTGAGCTTAAAATGTGACCTACTTTTAGCAAAAAAGATTTTAACCTTGTGACATCTATTCAAATGATACTTGGTGCTAGAACAATTTATTTCACATCTGAATTTCATAGTCTCCCTCGAGTAAAATTAATTGAGACCCTTTGTCCTTGACCTTGGAGCTACATCTACCATAACAGATTAACTTTGACCACATTTGATCTTTTGGTGCTAATGGAATTCCTTTTCCACGTGTTTATTCAGTGAGACAAGTCTTGTCTTTGTGTAACAATATTTTTTATCTTCTGTTCTTAGAGTTCGACTTGCTTTTAAGAAACTGTACTTTTCATCCATGGATACAGTGTAAATATCGGTGTTTCACAAACACATTTATTTTCCATTAACGTTTATTCATTAACATATTTAAATTTTCAAAACCTAATTTAAATCACAAGTTTCAAAGCTAAATATAAAGTTCCCTCGCTTCCAGTTTAAAACAAAAAAAAAGAAGTGAAATTAAGCTGTGAATTCTGTCGAATAAAGATCTACTTTCTCTTATCTTTCAGAGAATGGAATTTTTGTAAATGATATCTTTATATCAACTGTTTTAATTGCTGCCTTCTAAAAATATCCGAAGAATTCTTATCATATTGGAAAAACCTGAAGATAGAATTCAAAATTCTAGTTCTTTAGTTTGAAATAACGATTATCGCCAGAAGTTTTTCCTTGATATGAAACTAAAAGGAATGTACAGCCTTGACCTTGTTCACGCATGCAATCATTTTCTTGAAAGCTAGCTCGATTATTTTGAAAAATTTATCACATTTTTTTGCAGAAAAAAGAGAAAAAAATCTGTCCTTCTCTGTTAACAGGTATCACAGAAAACGTAATCTTTGTACTTTCATCCAAATTTTAAACACGAATAGCCTTGTTTGTGTTCCCTATCTATTAATGACTATACAGTACCCAGATAATCTATCTTGCCATCTCTATTAGTTACGAACAGCATGTGTGCTCGAAAGCTATTGTTTCCCATTCGCAGGAGATGAATGTATAGGGTAGAGTTGTGTAATTTCGACCGATTATTTTTTTGTACTCAAGATTTGTCACAGCATGTTACAGTTGCGTTACGCTACAGCTTTAACTGGATCCTTATACCTTCGAAATACCCTTTATCTTTCAGATTACATTGATTGTATATATAGTATTAATAAGCTATGTTAAGGAAGGTCAGAGTTCACATTCCATTGTATAGGAAGTTTAATTGTGACGTCATTGAAATTTAACAAGCCACAAAAATTAATTAACGACATGATCATGCGTAAATAACAAGTTGAATTTATTTACTTTATTGATTATTTATAAGATCATGTAAAAATGCAATACTTGATAGCAATACAGTCGAGTAATAGAAGAAAGTATTTCGTCAAATATGACGTCATCAACTTTGACATGACGCAGCACAGGTGATCCAGAGGACTAGATTCACTGGTTTAATAATTACAAGAATGCTTAAATAGAAATGATACCATTGCTAATTTTTAAACCTTATCATTAAAACTGAAAGAAAATAATTTATTAAATACCATGTGTATAGAATATGAATTTATCAAGTAGCGATGGAGCTTCACAGGGACAGGAAATGTAGAGAATATCGCTTAAACGATGAGCGTACACGTGATTTACATCAAACGTGCAAGGGCATAGACTGTTTTGTTTAAGCTGAAATTTGGAATATTTATTCCTTATAAAGTGTATATTTTGAAAAATGCTGGGAGCTGATCATAGTCTGCGTAACATTATTTTAATTTATAAAAGAATTTAAGCAAAATGGAAATTTTTAGCTATTATAAGCATTTTTGGCAAGATTTTCAGTACTTCGCAAACTGCACTGACTAGCTCCCAGCACTTTTTGGGCAAACGTATGCCCTTGCACTATCCCCATTTCCTACATTCAGCTTAACAATTCTATTTTTGTACAAGTCACGTGACAGACTGCTTATACGTGCAATATAACTGGAAATAATTACAGCCCATTCCTATCTATTTATTGATAGTTATATTACATTTAATACAAGTATTCAGTTGCTTTGGTACAATTTTTCAAAGAAGTAATACATATTAAAGCGGTGCAAATGTCAGTCCTTAACATAGCTGAGTGTTCATTATATAAAATGAATGCGTTCGATTTACAAAATATGTATGCTGGGTAACTTCGACCGAACACGGGATATTTTCGACCGATGGGGCCAATATAAAGAAAATAATTGGCGTCAGCTCTGATATAGTAAAAAAAATACATGTATAAATTAAATTTTTTCTGCTGTAAAAATACTGACAAAAAATATGGCAATTTTCAAAATGTACCTAATTCGAAGACATTGAGTGCACCAGATGTCAGACGTGATTTGCCAATTTGTTAAGGTATACTTCACATATACATGTATAGGCATCTAAACCGCATGTAAACAAAGCAGATGATTTTTCACTACTGTAGAACTAGTTTCTACCGAGTATTAATGTACATAATGCTTAACATACTGTTTTTTTTACGGACGGTCATGAATTATTTCTGGTAACAGATAGAATTGCGTCATTTTTGATTGGTCGAGGTTGCCCAGTAACGCCTTATTCATGTATGGAAAACTGCGGCCGTTTTCTGTTAAGCTGATTTGCAATTTAATTTGTAAAAACTAAATACTATAAACTAAAGGGGTATGAATTTCATTTTCAAAATCATATTTTTTATGTAGTAACACAGTGAAATACCAGGGTTTATGGAGATAACGAACAGAATTCTTTTCAAAGGCTCATTAATACAAATTTTAGAGCAGAGCAGACATGGACTCTTAATCATCAGATGTGTGGTTAGGTGTAATGGAGGTGTGAGAATCTTATGCCAAACCGTCTCAAATACCGTGTGCTCCTTGTCATGATCAGGAAATTTTTTTTAAAGAAAATTATCTTGCAAATGACCAATAAAAAATACGTAAAGTTATGAGTTCCTTTTCTGTTGAAAAAGCAGCTGTCAAAGATATCAAAAAGCCTGAAATTTAATTTATTGTGGGGGCATAGTTCTATATAAATGTGAAAAATTGTAAGTTTTATGTTGTTGATTTACGAAACATTTTGTGAATTTATAGTTTTCAAAAATATCTTGGATTTTTAAAGTATTCAATTGAAATCAGATTTACACCATTTTTGAATAGTACTTTCCCTTGACATTAGAGTTTGATCCATTATTTTAAAAAAAATCACATTGGTCTTAACCCTTAACATTTTAATAGGAATTGGAATATGACCTACTTTTGAAAAAAAATTAAAATTGTCGAATTACGTATTTTCAATAGTTGGTGTTAAGTTTTTTCATATTTTCACATCTGAATTTCTTTTTAATTTTTTTAAAAAAAAAAAATGTCCCTGAAGTTCCCATGGTATGAAGCTTTACAATTAATTTTGACCCATTGTCATTGACCTTTGAGTTTCATTTTCTATTTAATATTAACTCTGATCAAAACGTTTGACCCATTGGTGCTTGGATTTTCATTTTCAAGGGTTTATTCAGTGAGACAAGAATTGTTTTTTATAACAACATTTTTTTATCTTCTAACAAAATCTGTAAGAAATACTTTTCAGCCAGTTAAGATACCGTACGGGGAAATCAGTGTTTTACAAGCACACGCCTCTTGTCTTCGATAATGATTCATTCATTAGCACCTTTACATTTTCATAGCATAATCTAAATCATGAGTTTCAAAGATAAAAATTATGTTCCTTTCGCTTCCAGTTCAACAAAAATGTTGAGAGGTTAAATCAAATTATGGCTGGAATTTCTTCTCCTTTCTCTCATCTTTCAGGGAAAAGAATCTCTGTAAATGATATTTTTATATCAGAGCTCTGCTTTAGTAGCTGGCTTTTACATATATCTGATGAGTTTTGTGGAAAAACCTGAATTTTCAGATACTCGCAGTTTTAAGTTGTTTTTTTTTAAAAAGGTTATCGCCTGAAGTTCCCTTGGTATGAAACTAAAAGGAATGTACAGACTTGAACTTCTTTACGCATGCAATCATCTTTTTGAATGCTCTCTTATCATTGAAAATATTCAACTCTTAATTTTTGTTAATAGAAAATTAAAACAATCTCCCCAGCTGTCTCTCCGTTATAGAAGACTTAATCACTGTACCTTTAGATAGCTTTTTAAAAAAAAAAAATAAATTACCTAAGTTTATGTTTTTTATCTATAGATCTGTAAATGGTTGTATTGTATTTAGAGGATGTATGTACATTGCAATGTGTGTCAGCTACTGCATGTGTGTGACTGTGTGTAATCGAAAAGTATATTGCATCTCCTCTTTAATGAAACACAATAATGCATCCTATATGACTTTAATAGAAATCAGTATTCGGGTTTAAGCCATATATGGCGTAACTGATCAAAAAACATATATTTGAAAAATACAAAATAAAGTAAAGAAATATGTGTATGTTAATAAATTTAAATTAATGACTTTGTATAACATATTAACCGTGCCCACTTTGGTAATACAGGAAAATGAAAATTTTCTTCATATACATGTACAATACATTTTTTGTCTTTTCCCCTTCGAGGTGAAAATCATAATTTCAGGAACTTTTATGAATCCTTCATGAACATTCATGATGTGTTCATGAAGGGTTATTGTGTTATTTATGAATTTTTCATGAATATATTCATAAAATTAGTTCATGAACAAATAGTGAATATATATATGAATACTGGTAATTTTCATAAAGACAAAAATGTAGAGTTCAAGGTATTATGAATGTTTGTAATTTTCATGCAAAAGTTGACAAAAATGATTTCATTTAACTCTCATAATACAACTTTTGCATGCAGATGCATTTGTTGAACAAGCCCCTGGTATGTTTTATATTTAATAACATTCTTTCACCAACTATCTGAAAAATAAATCAGGAAATCTCTAAACATTTCATGTTTTTACATGATTTTAATTAAACAAACACTGCATCATCATTGACAGCATTTTTTTCAAATTGATTACGTATGTTCCTTCATAATCTAAATTAAACTGTTATATTCATCATAATGTGCTTTAAATAATGTCGTTTTTCATCACACAACTTTGTTCGACCGAATTGTCTCTAACATCAAACTTTAAAAAAGTTGTTGGAAGATGAAACATTCTGAAAAAAGAACTTTGTGAGCTTCGTAAAAAACGTTTTATATATTTATTAACAACTACAAAATTATATCGCTTGTCTGTACTGTACCGTATTAACAGTGCCCACTCGAAACGCTATATACATTTTAAATTGTCAGAAGTTTCCCTTGTTTTGTGTCTAAAAGATACAGCACAGACTGCATGGTTGTTAAATATCTATGACACAATCCACATTCATATTTTCTAGTTTTATTTCTCCTATGCGTCTTCACAGCTCAGAATATTCAGTCTGAGGGTGAGATATTATTATTATCATGTCAATGTTCTGTTAAAACTGCTATGAATTTTAAAATGCAATACTTAAACAATAATATCTTTCATGTTAATAATATTAAGACGATTTGCAGAAAAAAATACATAACCCCCGTAAGCGGATTATAATGCAATAGTCGGCGTTCACAGTAACAACAAACAAAGAAAATTTATTGTTTATATTTATATCTGTTTAAATAATCATTAAAGTGCTTAAAAAGATTAATTCTTGTATTAATGATGCGAACGTCTTTAACGTTTCATTGATGGAACAGCAAATTTAAATCAAATATAGTTTATGCAGTGATAAACGCAATGGGGTTTCTTAGGAAATAAAGGAGGAAATATTCAGTGGATGTAAATATATGTATAATTAATGACGTAAAAAATTCGAATTCTTTATTGAAAAAACTTATTTCGATATAAAAATTGCATTTTCAGTAAAAAATTATTCAGATAGTGTTTGTTATTTTTTTTTATCAGAAATCTTGGAATTTCGAAACTAACGTATTTCTCAGCTCTACCGTACATTTTTGAATATAGGCGCAAACTTGAAAACGCGCGAGGCGTTGGAAGTGGGTATTTGTAGAGTGCAAGGATCCGCATTTGTGATCTATAATTTGCATAGTCACTGATCTTTGTGAACTTTTTAAGAAAATAACCGAAAATGAAGAAAGAAGGCTATATATAGGATCGATCTACTTCATAACTGGTGAGTGACAAAAAATGGAGGCGATCACTGAGTCAGAAATCTGTCTGTAGATGTTACTGTCTATTTGTAAAAAAAATTAATATGTCTTTTTTTAATGAAAGTTTTGTCTAACTTTGCATTAAGTTGGGATCCAACCATATAACATACATCAATTTTAGTCTGAGCCTCAAAACATTCACTGGCCTGATTGATCTACAAAATGGCAGTCCAAGAAAATAGGCTTAAATTCCACTCAGAATGTTTTAATTTGCAAGTGCTTCTGATGCAAAATTAAATGAAACTAAAATGCAAGAAAATACAAAAAAGTCTTGTTTTACAATCATGGGCTTTCTTTTCGAGGGATAAAGAGTAGCATTTTTCACAAATGTTTCAGAAGACAAGAAATTGGCTGCAAAAAAAATCTGAGCTCTTAAAAAAAAATAAAAATAAATGAAAATGCGAATGATATTCAATCAAAGGATCCAAATGATGAAATTCTGAAATTCCACATGGAGAGACAATAAGGATTTTTGAATTCATCTCTGCTAAAAAATGCTTGAAAGCACTTAAATACCCTGGTGCTGAACAAACTTTGTCCTAGATTGGAATTAAAAACTGTTCAATTTCTGGCATTAAAACACACTTTGAAACATTTTTTGACCTAGTAATTAAACATTCTGCAAAGAGTTGCGTTTGAATTGAAATTTTTCATACTTTTACCAGGAATGAACTACATTTTATTCATTTACTATGGTTTAATATATCACAATTGTCTATAATTTAAGTTTTTTAACAAAGATTTTAATGCCATGGTTGGAAAACAAACAACATTTCTGTGAAATCTTTCAAAATGCTGTATTATAAAACATCTACTGTTACTGTTTTTAGTATGACTTCATGCATTTTTATGATAAACATGAATTGCATTTTTGTGTACAAATAAGCGAGAATATTCATGATTGCTAATGGTACATGAATGTTATTCATTCATGAACATTCCTGAAAAAATTCATCAAATTATTCATGAACAGTTCATGAAGATCCAATGAACTTATTATTGGACATTTTTGAAATGATGAATCTTTATGAATATGGCTTATGATAAATTATATTCAGTTTGAGGCGTGAAATATATGTAGATAACAAACAGTATTTCTGCTTAAAAGTCCATTTCACAATACAGATCAGGAACAGAGTAATTATCAGAGGTGGGGTCAGGTGCCATCGATGAGTGGGCACCCCTTACCAACAACCGGCATAGCCGTGCACGTCTTGTCTTGATCGGGAAATATCGGGGGGAAATCCGTCAACATTTCGGTGTGTAAATAATGTTTAAAACATCAGAGATGGGATTTGGTGCCATGAAGAAGTGACCATCCCCTGCCAACAATCCGTCGTACCCGTGTGCTCCTTGTCATGATTTGGAAATAACGGAAAAATCTGTCGCTAATTCAGTGTGTAAATAAAGCTTAAAAATGTAAAAGGTGGAGATTACGAACGGTGATCGATTTAAAACAAAATCTGTAAACAATACAGAAATATAAAGAAAGAATAAGACACGACACCTGGAAATTTTAGAGGTGGATCAGGTGCCCAAGCTGGGTATAAATCCCCTGTTGTTCGGACACCGTGAGTATTATTCACTGATTATAAGAGGGAATATTCCGTAGTTTAATTAAATATAATTTTAAACAAAATAGAACTAAGGCAAAAATATTTACAAGCGCCGGTTACTCTGTTTAAGGCTTGTCAAGTTGTGCTGAAGCTGCATAATATTGATTCTAATGTTTAATGATAGATGGATGATCACCCTTACATCAACTATAGTAGACCAGATATTGCTAGGATATGCATGTATCCAGGAGTTTTTTTACAAAGGTATTACACACAAAAAAGAAATATATCTTTTGACGGAAACAGATAAGCCAAAACAGTAAATCTGTCAGCATCTAAAAAATCTAGGGGTGGGGGTAAGAACAAGTCTTTTAATTTGCACACTCTTTGCCAATTTTTTCCTAGGGCTTCGTGTTTTCGAGAGATGAGGGATCCAAAGTAGACTTTACAAGTTTGAGAGCTGAGATAATCCTAGGGGGAGGCAGATTCCTCCTCCCTGTAAGATTTCATCGTGAGGGACATCTCTACACTTGTATCTTTTCATTGCATAGATATCTCTAAACACTGCACACTGAAGAGATCTTGGTTCAGATTCTTTTAAGATTGATTAATAATTCGTTGTAAGATAAAATAACCTGAAATTTATAACTTAGATTAGATAATTTTTAGCATTGTGCTAGACTAAGATATATTCAAAATGGATAAATGCATAATTTACATGCATTCTCAAAATTCAACTTTTGATCAGTGTTTCACACAGCCTTTCATTCACTGTTAAAATATATATGGGAAAGAAGTCTTTGGTCAAATTATAACACATCTGCATAGATCTCATGATAGTGTTTCGTATGATAAAGAGGTAGGCAGGGCTTAAGTCATCTCTTTGTTGCATTTGTCAACAATGATTTAATTAAGGTATACCTTTACTCAGATGACTAAAAATTTCACTGATAAGAACGAAAAACCACTTTGTACACCACATTGTACACCACACTGTACACCTACAGTTCTGGTGTTAAATATCAATTTTAAATTATTAGGTCAATGAGCTACTTTTTGTGTAGTGGCCCCTGAGCATTTTGCGGGAAATACCTCATTTTTTCATACTATGACAAATTTTTTCCTCACTTACAACAATTCACAAGTAACAAAACTTTTTTAAATAATGAAATATTAAAGCAATGGAATGGAGTTGCTTCACATAAAGAAAATAATAGAATTTGGGCCATAAACTTGATAGTTATTATAGTCCGAATTTCCTCTGTCATATTTATTTTCTTTCCCCATTTTCAATCAAATGTTACAAAAATCTTACTGATAAGAAGTCTAATTTATTTATAACCTCAGGTTAGTACTTTTGTTGCCTTAGTGGACTCTTAATCATCAGAGGTGTGGTTAGGTATAATGGAGGTGTGAGAATCTTATGCCAAACCGTCTCAATTATCGTTTGCTCCTTGTCATGATCAGGAAAATTTTTGGAAGAAAATTATTTTGCAAATGACCGATAATAAATACGTAAAGTTATGAGTTCCTTTTCTGTTAAAAAGGAGCTGTCAAAGATATCAAAAAGCCTGAAATTTAACTTATCGTGGGGGAATAGTTGAATATGAATGTGAACAAATTGTCAGTTTTATGTTGTTGATTTACGAAAAATTTTGTGAATTTATATTTTTCAAAAATGTCTTGGATTTTTTAAAGTATTCAAAACAGATTTAAACCATTTTTGAATAGTACTTTCCCTTGACATTAGAGTTTGATCCATTATTTTAAAAAAAATCACATTGGTCTTAACCCTTAACATTTTAATAGGGATTGAAATATGCCCTACTTTTGAATAAAAAACTTAGAATTAACGAATTATGTATTTTCAATAGTTGGTGTTAGGTCTTCTACTTCACATCTGAATTTCTTATGACAATGTCCCCCCATGGGGAAGCTTTAATTAATTTTGACCCATTGTCATTGACCTTTGAGTTTCATTTTCTATTTAATATTAACTCTGATCAAAACTTTTGACCCATTGGTGCTTGGATTTTCATTTTCACGGGTTTATTCAGTGAGACAAGAATTGCTTTTTATAACAACATTTTTTATCTTCTGACAAAGTCTGTAAGAAACTGTATTTTTCAGTCAATTAAGATACCGTACGGAGAAATCAGTGTTTTACAAGCACACGCCTCTTGTTTTCGATAATGGTTCATTCATTAGCACCTTTAAATTTTCATAGCATAATCTAAATCATGAGTTTCAAAGATAAAAATTATGTTCCTTTGCTTCCAGTTCAACAAAAATTTATACGTCTCTGCTTTAATAACTGGCCTTTACAAATATCTGATTAGTTTTTATCATATTGGAAAAACCTGAATTTTAAGACAGATGTTCTCGATTTCAAGTTTTTTTTAAAGGTTATCTTTGAAAGATTTTCCTATGGTATGAAACTGAATGGAATGTAATGTCTTCTACAATTATTTAAATATTTTAAATAAAATTGGAAAACCTTCAAATCTGAAATTCTTGTTTTAAAAAACGAGCAGTCGCCAGTTTTTCTTGATAGGAAACTGAAAGGAAAGTAAAGTCTTGGCTTGTTTACGCATGCAATCATCTTCTTGATTTCAGGAAAGATTATCGTTAAGAAATTCAACTTTTCAACATTTAGAAAACTAATAAATCTCTTTCTGTCTCTGTTACTAGGTATCAAACATTAACACGTTAACCCCATGTTTTTAACATATCTTTTAATGACTGTACTGTACCAAGATTAACATTTATTTATTTCTTAGTTATTAGTCAATAGACAAGACTATGAAATTAATGGTGATAAAGAACAGTACATGCAGTATTCAAGCTCAAAAGTTCATTATAAACATTACAAATGTTGGAGGAGAAAACTGACCTCGAAAGCATCAAAAGTGGGATCAGGTGTCACGGAGGGAATGGTTGTATATATGATGTAGAAAAGTCGTAAGTTTTTATGTTGCTGATCTTAGTAAAATTTCATGAATTCAAATTTTCCAAACGTTCCTTGAAATGTTTAAGTATTCACATGTGGTGTACACCACTTATCGAAATTTTGTTGAACGGTATACTCCTGAAGTTTCTCCTAGATATAACATTAATTAAGAGCATCAAAAGCACAATACAATCGGTCGTATAAACACGTGTGCTTCTTGTCTTGCTTGGGAAATAACGGGGAAATCCGTCGTTAATTCAGTGTATAGATAATATTTAAAACTATAAATAAAGCTTAAAAATGTAAAAGGTGAATATTATGAACAGTGATCGATCTCAAAAAATCTTTAAACAATACATTCAAAAATATATTAAAAAGGCATGAAACAGGGATCTTGGAAATTCTAGAGGTGGGTCAGGTGCCTAAGAGGAGTATAATCCCCTGTTGTTCGGACCCATCCATCGTTAGCCCTATGTATACTAATCATGAGAAGGAATATTCCGTATAGTCTAATTTAGTATATAAACAAAGGCCTAACACTGAAGCACAACAACTAGTATTTGAATATATATGCTTGTTATACTCTTAACAAAGCATGTCAAGTTGTGCCTGAAGCAGCATAATATTGATTCTGATGACGTTTAATGATAGATGGTCATCTTTACATTAACTTTAGTAAACCAGATATTGCTAGGACATGCATGGATCCAGGATTTTTTTTTTCAATGGACCTACCAACAAAAATTAAGATATCTTTGGACATAAACACCCAAGCAAAAACTGTAAATTTTCCACATCTGAAAAGCCTAGAGGTTGTGGTTAGAAAAAGTAGTTTTAAGTCCCCACAAGCAACCAAATTATGAAGTAGAAATCTTAACCTATTCTATCAAGAGGTATGTACATGTATGTTATATACTCTTCAACAAAATGAAATGCATAGTAGAATTTTAGTGACACATTGAACATTTAGTATAATGATGCATTGATAAGACAATAATGTAGTAAGCAGCAGGAATACTATCTAAATGTCATAATTAATAAACAATTTTATAATCATAACTAGTTTAAGGCCAATAAAGATCAATATATCTGGTATGCCCCCGAAGACACAAATGATAACCATAAACGGCATCTAACGGAAGCAAATGTGTGTAATAAAAACTGTATAGGAATACTCTCCCACTCCAAATGTAGAACTTTGGTCAGCTGTTGCATAGTCTGTGGATGCGATAGTCTTTGGTAAATCATGTCAATCCATTTTTGTCCAATGCAGCTTAATTTGGATTAAATCTAGCGATTTAGATGACTGTGGCAGAAACAGGTTGCTGTTGCTTTGCAAGAATTAGAGTGTCAAACGAGCCGTACCGGTATGTGGCTGTGTATTGTGAGATTGCAATACGGCTCTAGGATGCTGCAAAATTAAATGGGCATGTTTAGGTAGAACATGGTTCGAGTACCTTTTTCCATCAAAGTCCATTGAATTCGAACCAAATCAATCTTACTTTCTTATAATACCGTTTTCTATCTCATTACACTACCAACACCAACTTTTTTAACGTCCTGGAGGCAGTTTATTACAAAGCATTAGCATTCTTAAACTTATAAGAGGCTTTCAGATAAACATTCTGGATTAGTAGCTGAACCAAAATGTTCAGCATTGATGCTGTGGTCATAGTCTATTGATCTGAGACCTCTGAAGTCGATATTTGGGGTGTTGTGAGGTCTAAACAATAGCATGAATAATCCTCTTGCAATAATTTGTAGTCAACTAAAACAGTCTTGTTAGATGATCTGTGTAGTTCAGGGATAGCTGTTGCTTTAGATGACGTCATTGCATTACATTCAAGCAATTTCCTAATCCTCTGAAGTGATGCTGTGCTGCTGATATCACACGTAGTCTACCATATTTTTTGCGTACATTGAGTGTTCGATGTTAATGGTTTATGTTTTATTGGTTAGATATGGCGCTGTGCGTAACATTTAAACCTCTTGCAATTGTAGATTGCAATACCCCTGCTTCCAGTCGCCCATTTTCCTTTTTGTGCTATGCAACATTCAGAGGAAGCATTTTTAGAAAGTGTCATTTTTCAGATTAAACCAGATTCAAAATATCGAGAACCCCCGCTTTTGATAGCCCCTTTGTACCAGAAGGAATTGCATCAGAATTCAACAAATGAAAATTGAGATCAAAATTTGGGGGGGGGATTTGCGAAATCAGATCTTTTTGTCTGCGAGACTTGCAGAACAGCTGCAAAGTTAACAATTGCATTAAAAAATCACGCATTTCACTAGAATACATCATATCCATATAAAAATAAAAGGTATGACAAAATTATTATACATTTTTCAGGGTGCTGTTCCTACTATGCGTTTCTTTTTTTTAAGAGTCTACATAACCTTGTACCTCTATTAAATGAGTTATTGTAAAGCCTAAAACACTGTGCATTTGATACTTATTTTTTAAATCAGTTTTTACTTCCCTCTTATTACACTGTACTAAAAGAATTCAAAAAACAATACTCTGAGACTAAATACATAAAGTTCCTATACTGTATTATCCAAGTTCAAAAGTAATGATTGATTGTTTATTGTTTAACGTCAGAATTCAAGAATTTTTCACTCATACAGAGACGTCACCATATGCCGGTGAATGGTTTCAAATTTAGACCCATAATCATCACTGAGGGCCATTGAGCAGTGATTGTTCTTTATCATGCCAACATATGCCTTGACATGGGACCTCCGTTTTTAAGATCATATCTGAAAGACCCGTGACTTTCACTTCTAATGCCGAACTCTTGGCGAAAGAACAATCACTACCTATGTATACCTCATAAGTTTGACACAGTGACACAAACGAGAATTGAACCCTGGCCTCCCGATCATGAATCGGACGCTCTACCACTAGGCTACTGTGAACGGTCAAAAGTAATGATGTGGACAGACATTTTTTAATCTATGTCCTCTAATTTTTAGTCCCTGGAATTCTGTATTCACTAAGTTATAATGATAGAAAAGTTAAATGACAGCTATCAACATCAGATTTTTTTAATTATAAATAAAATTATATTTACAATGTTCAATAAATTATAACACGGACGGATATAAACCAGATCTTGTATTTTCTTGTACTTCTTTAACAACATTGGATTTAGTCCCGAGTTTTGTAGAATCAGTCACAGGTCTATTCTGGTAAAAGATCATCACCCACGTCTTCATCAAACAAATCGTCATTGTCCGGTTTCCGAGCAGCTGCTGTCTTGGGACGCTCCATCTGTGGTCCTAAAGGATCTGAGTAGCTAGCATCTGAAACACAAATAGAAATGACAATAAATTTATGTTCTTCAATCAATGAATTTATTTTCTAGTATAAACCATAAAACAAAGAACATTTTTATTTGATAATGAAAGACAACTGTTACCACGCTAGACCAATACTGATTAAATGTATTTTTTGTATATCCACTGAATAGTGAATAATACTAACAAGTTTGTATTTTTTTTTTTTTTTGGTAAAAATCTCACCCATTCAAAGATTAATGATTTTTATCAGATAAATAAATAAATAAAGGTTGTATAAATTATCCATAGAAATACATTTATATTTCTGTCAAAAATTCTGATTTTTTTTTCTTTTTTAGGCTGTCTTTAATAATACTAATTCTTTATACATGTAATATATGCACATGAAAGAGAACTTCTGTGGTCAAATTAATAGTTGTTAAATCAATCTAATATTTGTGTAAATTTATTATGCATCTTTTCATAGATTTTACAAAAATTTTCAAAGTTTATAATCATGTTAGTGCATCCTAGGTCATGTTACAATTTCTACAGGTATATCTATATAAAGTAAGTTTGTATTGTTAATGTCCACCAATGTAACAACCTTGCCATATAAGATGGTTGTCTACATTTTATCAGTGATAAGTGTTGGCAGATTATTTTTAGGCTGTTTGCTACATAGAATTAGTGAGAAACAAGGATTGGTGCCAAATCGACAAAAATAGATAACAAAGGTAGAAATTCAGCAAAGAGAATTTAATACATTTTTTTTTTTAAACATTTAATGTGAAATTGCTTTCATAACTTTGTTTGGAGTTTTTGGAAAAAAAAATAAACAGGAAAAAGAATTAAAAAAAAAAAACAAAAAATAATGAACTGGATAGAAAAAGATTTCTGGAACACATTGTCAAGCTTAAATAAGAGGATGCTTAAGCAACATAAATATTATACTGATACATAAAGGAAGAAAAAAGGAATCTACCACCCACAGTCCAGCTTACCTTGATCTTCCACTGTGAAATAACAAAATATATTACTACACCCGTCATGCAACCCTCCCCTAAAGACTAACCTAACCATGCCCAGTGAGTATATATAGGCAGCATACTATAATCATACTTCTGTCTAAAATCTATATACACTAACATGCCTAATAGAAACAGTAATATAGATATGTACGTAACAATTTATGCTAACTTCTAAGAAATTTGACTATCTAAAGTAACCCATGACAGATATTATCATTTACATGTTTACTTTACACTATGATTTATATTGGTAAACTTAGACCAGTTTTTGTTATATATTACTACATATGATTATGACTTCTCCTCTCCTGATCTCTACCCTACACGATACAGTGTGACTACAATGTGATTACAGTGGTTACGTACCGATTTCCTGACGTCCGACCTGGTACGGCTCGTCACCAATGTCATCCAGATGAGGACGACGACCTTTAGATTTTCCTTTTCTGCCGCCTCCACTTCCTTCACGCTCTAAAAAAACAAACAATTCACATAAAAGATTAACATGATTAAATTCATTTACACAATCCTTGATTTATTAACTGGCAAGCAGTGACCTTCTAAAACTCTGTTATTGAATTTCCAGTTACTTCCCTTGTCTACTTACCTTCCTCTCCCCTCCTGCCACGCCCACTTCCTCGTCGAGTTCCACTGGTCGCCCTCTGGTGACAAAAAAAAATTACATCACATCATTCATGTATATATTTGTCTAAATGTCTTATTTATCATGACATGTTTGAGATGGCATTTTTCTTTCCATTGAACCATGCTGAGGATCATCTACTGTGAGTGAATAATTATGTTATATTAAACTTTAGGGATGTCAATTTTATTCAGACAGCTTAGTCGAATAGTCGGATGCTTTAGTCGAATGAAAGGTGAATATTAGTTTAATTTAAATTAATTTTTCATGTCATTTTTACTGTTTGTTTTTTACAGACGAGTTTACAATAATATTTAACCTAGTACGCTATGTCGCTATCACTATTATACAACAAATTTCTGAATTGAAAACATTTACGTAGTACAATGAAAACTGTACATCAATATGCATCCAATGTATTTAATTTCAAAATATATATATTAGCTGCACATTTTATCTTAATGGAGGATATCAAAGTGAAACACTTGCATTTGTCCTTTTTTTTACATAACGGTAGTACGTGTACCCCATAACTGAAGCCATTTCTATGCGTCTGTCAATGATTTTTGACTGGTAAACAATTAAAGTGTGTCTCTTATAAAAACAAAGAGAGAGTGAGAGCTTGGGATATATTTTAATTATGAAATTTAGTGCAAACAATAGAAGATTGTAATTATGAAATTAATATCAGAAAAAGAAAACAGAGTTTAATTACGCTCATAACTGACCCCAATTTACATGTATTTACAATTTTGTAATAGCTGTTTAATTAATATTCTTTCTGAATAGTTGTATCATGTCAGATCTTATTTTGAATCTGCAAAACTAAACAATTGCCCTCTCCATTTAAAACTGTAAGAGGTAGACAATCACCAACTATACCAAAACTGTAGATTTTGAAGACATGTTTGCCGAACATACATGTACATCGACGTCAATAATTTCCTTTGAACAGTTAAACCACACCCTTAACTTTACATACGAAAATATTGATCTGAAATGAAATGAGCAAATCTAAGTTGATTGCCTTGAATTCAAAATTACTTTGATGAAACACATTTCTAAAGAATAACCGACTAAAGAAATTTTAGTCGATAGTCGGTATGATCGAACGATAGTCGAGTACTCGAATATTCGTTGACATCCCTATTAAACTTACATTTTCCTTTACATATTTAACTTCTGATAATGAGCATGGTTAAAATTTTCACCTGTTCTCTGAGCTCTTTAGTTTTCTCTGCTTTCTTTAACTTGGTAGCATACTCCTGAGCTTCTGGTAACCCAAGATCTGAACAAATTCTCATTAGATACCGTAGACCTGTACAAATAAGATTATTATCAGATTCTTTCCTAATTACGTAAGAAGCACATAATTCGCTACATAAAATTTTTTTCATTCATTATTATTGTGCTTTTATATGTAAAATCTCTACAAGTTTATAGAAACAATGCATGTGGACCTATTGTTCTAATTGCAGACCCACACAAAATAAAAAAAAAACACTGGAACAGATTTTCGCTACACATGTATTGTGGAAAAGAAAAATGAATCTAATGAAAATGATGAAGGTATCTCCACTTAAAAAAAAAAAAGGATTATTTACTTGTATATATAGTTCTTCATTAGCAATGAAAAAATCTTTCATTTTTATAGTCTCTTTATGTATTTAGTGTAGTCTACTTGAAATGCCACATTACATTATAATCAGACTAAAACTGTATTTGGAGTAGCATTTTGAGAGTATTAAACAGAAATTTCTATTTTTAGTAACCGTGGCAACACCGTTCATTGAAGTGAAAAACTATACACAGAATTATGTACCTGAGTGTAGTCTACTTGTGTGCCAAGTTACATTGAAATCAGACCAAAACTGTAGGAGGTGTAGCATTTTGAAATAATTTCACAGAAATTTCTATTTTTAGTAACCAGAGAACACCGTTCATCGAAATCAAAAATTGATATACAGAATTATGTATCTTAGTGTAGTCTACTTGTGTGCCAAGTTACATTGAAACCAAAACTGTAGGAGGAGTAGCATTTTGAAAGAATTTCACAGAAATTTCTATTTTTAGAACCACGTCAACACAGTTCATCGAAATCAAAAACTGATAAATAGATTTATGTACCTTAGTGTGTTCTACTTGTGTGTCAAGTTATATTGAAATCAGACCAAAACTGTATGAGGAGTAGCATTTTGAAAGAATTTCACAGAAATTTCTATTTTTATATAACCACGCCAACCGTTCATCGAAATCAAAAACCGATATTACAGAATTATGTATCTTAGTGTAGTCTACTTGTGTGCCAAGTTACATTGAAATCAGACCAAAACTGTAGGAGGAGTAGCATTTTGAAAGAATTTCACAGAAATTTCTATTTTTAGTAACCACCGCAACACCGTTCATCGAAATCAAAAACCGATATATAGAATTATGTATCTTAGTGTAGTCTACTTGTGTGCCAAGTTAAATTGAAATCAGACCAAAACTGAGGAGTAGCATTTTGAAAGAATTTCACAGAAATTTCAAATTTTATAGTTAAACCACGGCAACAACGTTCATTGAAATCAAAAACCGACAGAATTATGTATCTTAGTGTAGTCTACTTGTGTGCCAAGTTATATTGAAATCAGTTTTACTGTAGGAAAAGTAGCATTTACAAAGAATTTCACAGAAATTTCATGACTTTTTACTGTAACCAGACAACACCGTTTGAAATCAAAAACCGATGCAAACAGAATTATGTATTTTAGTGTAGTCTACTTGTGTGCCAAGATATATTGAAATCAGACTAAAATGTAAGAGGAGTAGCATTTTGAAAGATTTAACAGAAATTAATATTTTTATTGTGAACCACGGCAATACCGTTCATCGAAATCAAAAACCGATGATACAAAATTATATATCTTAGTGTAGTTACTTGTGTGCCAAGTTATATTAAATCGAGACCAAAACTGTTGGCATAGCCAGTAGCATTTTGAAAGAATTTCACAGAAATTTCGACTATTTTTAGCAACCACGGCAACTGCGTTCATCGAAATCAAAAACCGATACACAGAATTAAGTGTAGTCTATCTTGTGTGCCAGTTATTTGAAACAGAACAAAACTGTAGGAGGAGTAGCATTTTAAAATGTTTAAGAACTTACATTTAGCTACAGAATCTTTTAAAAACATACGAACTAGTCCGAATGAAGTTTTTAATTCAATCGTTAAGCTTTCTGGTAACTTTGACCAGTAGAGCTAAAAATGAATCTAATGAAAATGATGAAGGTATCTCCACTTAAAAAAAAAAAGGATTATTTACTTGTATATATAGTTCTTCATTATGATGAAAAAATCTTTCATTTTTATAGTGGACTTATTTATAAACTATAAATATTTTTAACCAAAATCCTTAAACTTTAAGAAATAGGGCGTCATATTAAATTTAAGGATTGTTTATGACAACAGTAACTCTTCAGTATAGTTGTCTTACATTCTATATATGTTAATTACCAGCTTATGAATCTATATATATATAAATAGCCAGGGCTTTGATAATAACAAAACTTCTTCTGTAACAACTGGCAATCATCAACTGCCATTTCACCTGCGCAGGCCTGTTAAATAGTTCAGGGAGGTTTTACATGTAAATAGTTATACAAAAAGTAATACAAAATAATGCCTCTCTATTTACTAATTTAAAGAGAGAGAATAAAGGACATTCAAAGATGGAAAAGAATAGACATGCAGTGTACACTGTTTTATATTCTACAGTTTAAACAAATGAAATACTTTACCACATTTATTATTCAAATGATTCTATGTTGTGATTTTTTTGTTTTCTACGTTCTCTCTGATAATGAACCTCTAGTTTACTGGTAATAAACAAACTAATAGCCCTGACTTACTGAACAATGGCTGCTCTCTCAAAGTAATGTATGGCTTTCTCACAGAACTGGGAGTCTATGTAGTAAGCCCCTAACCACTCAATAACAGGAATGTTGGAGGGGAAATACCGGTACGACTGAATATCAAGAAAGATTCATTATAATATATATTGAATTTACAAGAGTTGTCAAATTAAAAGGACATGAGTTCTTAATAGTGATAAGAGATCAACTCTAAACAGTGACGGATTGACCTATGACCTTACGTCGTAATAGTACTGGAAAACAATATTATCCCCCTATTGTCATAAATTTCTGTCCAACACAAAAGAACTCGAGGTAAAGGTTGTGGGGGAAATACTATAAACTGCATGAACCACTCTGTGGCCTGTGCTGTGTCTTCCAATTGGTCATGTCTATTTATAGGTCAAGAACATATAAACCATGATCATATAGTGTATACAGGGTTACTTTCGCCCAGTATTATTTTTGCCAAATTCCACAATGAATACAATTTAGCCCATTTTAAATTCTCCCAGTCATGGTTTTGTTAAAAAATTTACTGAATTATTTTCATTCACCATGTTGTAAATTCAACCATTAAGAGGGTAGGGCTATTATAAAATTAATAATTACAGGGGTGTTTTCCCTGTATACAGTAAAAAGTGTATTTGCTTTTCTTGAAACTCATATAAATGTTATTAATAAGACTCTTTCAGTATGATTACATAAATTTATAAAATGTTGAAATAATGCAAAGTAGTTATCAGTCAGAGAGAAGGATACAGATCTGCTATCTGGTACATGACCTGGGGACTGTTACGTAGAATAGCGTGAAGTTTGTAGAAACAGTCCAGTGCATCCTCTAACCGACTTATCTTTTTATTGGTTAACCCTGTAACAAGACAGAGATGTAAGTTAATCACTAATTTAAATACATACAGATTTTATAAAATGGAAATTTTTATCTTGAGATTTCAAAAACCTGAAAAAAAATATTAAGAACTGGTAGAAGATGATGACCCCTGACTAATGTAAAAACATAATTGTACAAAATCTGGTTATTGATAAGAGTTAACATCTTTTTGTGATCATTATCAAATTTTAACAACTGGTTTTACTAAAAAACACAAAACATTAGCAAAATGACCAATTAGATAGTAGGGAGAGCTGTTGGAATTTTGATATCTGGACCATCCTTGCACCATTTTTTACTCAATTTCATTTTCGTGTTTAATTGTCCTTGATATTACTTTTAAAAATTAAGAACCAGTATCAAAACCCGTTTAAACACATTTTTCTATAGGCTGTGCGTCATTTTTCATCGCTAATTCATAACAATTTGAAGGTTTTGGACAAAATTTAACCAAACCGGAAGTGACCTTGATCTTCGTCTGAGGTCAAAATTTTGCGTCACACCAGGTTAAAAGAGTGTCAAATTGTCCTGAAACAATCTTAGAAACATGAAAACAAACAATTTCAATCGTATGCAAATGATTAGAAATCGGTGCTTGTGACAGTCTTATATCAGCTCAAGCAGTCTCAATCATCCTTAAAGCGGTGCACTTACGTGCCAAACGCCCAAGGATATTGACCAAAAGGGATCTGTGTGATGATGCACTGTCAAATTCCCAGATCTGAATCCCATTGGACACATTTGGGATTTTTATAAGGAAATTCATCCCTCCCCCCTTCCACACAATTTCAGCGGTTTGGAAAGATCTATGCAGTAGGTGTGGCAGCAGATGGGTCAATTTCCTATTCAGGGATACATGGTATCCAAAAGTAAAGGATGTCTTGTAGTAATTGGAACGAGTGGTGGTCTAGCTACATAGAGGTTATTTTATGTGAATTTTCCGTTTGAGGGTACCTTATTTCCTTGACACTTTGCTTAAATTTCTGACGAGATACTTACATGAAATTCATGCAACATCGAACTGAAATATTCATCATTAAATATTAGTGTTGGCAACGAGTAGATAACCGGTTAAAGGAACGATAAGTATCGGTTAGTAAAACTGCTATTCGGTTACTCGCATGAAAAAAAATCTACATGGTAAATGCATATAAAATGATTGTTTTATGATTTATAAATGTACGTATACTTACATATTTCCCTAATTTTAGGTACCGTTAGACTTGATGTAATACATGGTTGTAGTGGATCAAATTGTTTTGATTAGTTTTCACAGTTTATATAATTAATAGCTTTGATTGCTTGGGGGTATACAACTTTTGAAGGCCTGAGTTATGATAACCTCATTTGATAATTTAACGAAATGCCGCCACAGACTAATTAAGCTTGGAGTCGTTAGAAAAAACCGTTGATTCAAAATCTCAACAAATTAACTATTAATTACAGAGAATGTAGATAATTATTCTTCTCCTTGTTAGCGACATATTTTGGGGGCTGAAAAGGAAAGCATAAGGAAAGCAATTGTGAGACGGTGATTGGCGATGTCTTTATTTGTCTTCTTGGTGTGTCAAATTCCTTATTTTCTTTAATTCAAAATTCGTTGACAATATCGCATGTGTGTATTGTAAATATAATGTCCATATACAGTACATTTGAGTATTACTACTACCGATAAGTAAAGCATATTAAGATGAATAAAAGATGTGTTAAATCATCCGAGTAACCGGGTACTCGATCGGAAGATGAAGCGAGTAACCGGTTACTAAAAATCGTCCGATTTGCCAACACTATTAAATATAAATTAAAGAAACGAAATATTGTATGCATTTGTTCTTTAAAACTAAAAAATTGTTAGGTGAACACTTAGAATTTTGGTTCAGTGTAGAAATTTTCTGTTTCAAGACTAATTCTCGTTACAGTGTATCTGATCCAGAGTTTGCACAATAAAGAATTTTATACCATTTCAAAATTGTTATTTCATTTCCTAGTACCAGTCTAATTAACCTAGAAATCAGAAAATCCTACTGTCTTACATACCATTTAGACAGACATCTACATGTATAAATAAAATTGTTACGGTAAAAGTTCAAAGAGGGTTTAAATTTGGAATGTATAATTCAAATTCAACAAAGAATGCATAAAATATATGCAATAAAACAAAAGCAATCAGGTAAAAAATGACTCTGACAGCAGAGAATAACTTCTATGATAAAACATTGATTCTGTGAACTATCAAAAAGCAAGTGGTCTCTCAAACACAATTCTAAGACTAATTATGTTAGTTTCTTCATTAATTTCTAAATGTTAATAATATGCTTTCTATAAACTCCCTACCCCCTTTTTCACAACAAAAGAAAAAAGAGAATTCCAAAGATTTCTATGTTTAACTTTTTCTTAGTGGTGGGAGTTGACACAGTGAAAAAGTACATGCTTTCAAATGAACAAAATTTCTTAGGCAATTTTTCTCAACAAAAAGAGGTCATAGGCCACATTTAGCTCACCTAATTTACAAAAGTCTGCATTGCATAATATTATCATTTACTTATGAACAGACAATTGGGGATGCTTACTCTACCATGGCACCTGATCCTCTGATGTTTTTGGAGGTATGTGTTTGGTCTGATATTTGGAATTCTTTTATTGGATTTCAGCATGATCATGCTTCATTATCTTCACTCTTAATATATATTTTAAAGATTTTTATATAAAAGACATTTTTCAGTCATTACAATTCCTTGGATGAAAACAAATACCGGGTAAATAAATAACCCAACCCAAATTGTATAGTTAACATCTTATATGCACTCAGAGCAATAATCAATTGAATTTAATCAATTTCAACCAATCAAAGACCAGAGTCACGATTTGTGCTTCATTTTTCTATCAATCAAATAAATGTTGATTGAATCTAAAAGAATGTCTAAATTAACCCAAAAATTGTTAAAAAAAATAATGATAACAACCAGCCATTCTGCCAATCAGATGCCATGGAGAACTCGGTAGAATTCTGATCTCTTGAAACATAGAAAACTGAGGTCATATGGGGGCAGAACAGTGTATTCTATGTTTATTTCAATAATCTTGACCTTTAACATTTGACCTTTGAGCCAAAAAACAAATGTCGACAAAGAAAGACTGTGTGATTGCTAAACTGCAATGCACATATTCTTGCATATGATTGTCTTGATAATCCTAATTAACAGCATTTTTCAGGGGATTCATGTCCTATTTTCCTGACACATATGCAAACTAACACATACAGAGAGACAGGTTACCAGACAAATATCTGATCAGAAAAACCTACATCAGCATTTGGTTCAGGTAAGATGAAAAGGACTCAGGAATGATACGAGAGAGCTGTTTTTCTCAGTATTTGCAAGATACAATTATGAAGTCATTCTTTTTTTGAATATTGTGGGGGGGGGGGGGGGGGGGGGGGGTCAGTTTAATAAATGAAATGATATCATAATATACACAATATATTTTCAGTTTACACATTTTTTGATAATTTTTTTTTTGGGGGGGGGGATAAAAAAGAATGACTTCAGGAGAAAGGGAGATAAACAAAATAAATGATAAAGAAAGTAGACAATATGCAATGGTAAATAAGCTAGTTATGCTGTATATACCTCTCCATGCTGTAGTGTAAACATAAAACACACAATAACTGACCCACGAAGTGATTATAACATCTGACAATACTAGGCTAAAACATTCAGTCTTCAGGCAAGTTATAATGCGTTAACTGTATTAGATGCTGATTAAAGGCAACAGAATGTAGTTTTCCAACTTAACAATTAAATCAAACAAATTTGCCATGATTTATTCATCAAGTATAGGCCAAGCAGACAGAAATTAGAATGACTTAAAAGTAATGGTTATAAGCGAAGTAAAACCTAAATATTCCTGCAGCATATTCACTGAATCAGTATGTATCATTTCTCCTTTTTAAACCTATAGCAGTAATTGAGCCTATAGCTATCAGATTGACAAGAGACAGCTGCCTTTGTTCTGTCAGACAGGAAGAGGAAGTGAAACAGGAAGTCAGATAACTCACCAGGAAGTACAGGAAGGACAGGTTGGTGGCAGCCGTGCTCGCTACTTTTGTGTCCTTCTTTTCAAAAGATTTCAGAGTCTCGATCGCCTAAAATATACATAAAATGATACACAACAGCAATACTCAGACTTTCTGTCAGAACTTGTTTATACTGTAACACAATTTCATACATTAGACATAAATCTTTTGTTATTCAGCATACAACTCATCTCGAATACAATTCATATCCTTTATTTCCAGCTACTACTCTTTATGAGTGAAAAATTCTTGAATGGGACATAAAACAACATAGTTTTTCAATCAATCAATCCAGCTACAAAACTCTCAAATTTACTTTATTTCTAAAATTACCTCATTGACTAAGTTTATGTGCATGCTTTAAAACCAAATTTTCTTGGTTCAAATTTTTCTACCTTGGTTGAAATTATTTTCACTTACTTGGTTGAAATCTTTCTCTTTCAGGAACATGATGGCCTTGTCGATTTCAAGGTCATGGGCAAGGTCAAGGTACTGTGAGGACTTCACTTGCTCTGTGCACCTGTTAATTCAGAATTATCATATCATATTGAGATGGAAGCTTTCTTAATCATCAAGACTTCTTTCTGGGTATAAATATTGATGTAAACAAACTTTTTAACCTGATTAAATTTTTTCTGTTGAAATAATAATATTGGGATTCAAAAATGCCATGTAACTACTTCTGATTTTTTAATCTTCATCATGGTTAAAATATTTCGGAATCTGCATGGAACTATAGTTCTACAGTTAATTCTCGATAAACCGCCACCTTTTGTAATCTAGAAATCATGGCGGTATAACGAATTTGGCGATGAATTGAATTTTCCATCTTTTAGAAAATAAGACGTAAAGTTATCGTTCTTAGAAATACCATTTAGCGATTGTATTCTCATTATCACATGTACATGTATATATAAACATATTTTTAAATTTAAAAATACTTCAAGTAATTTTTTTTATGTACAATTTCGCTAAAACAAAATATTAAGTTATGAAATTAAGACAAGTACATGTGTATGCATGTAAATCTGCACGTCTGATATTGAAAAAAAAATACTGGGTCGATCGTCGTGATATATTGCCTATTGTACGTAAAATAAGTTCTTGAATAAATTCGTTGTTTATGAAATCATTGTAAATGAAACGTTCACAATTTCTGACTTATAATTATTTTTAAAGCAAACTTTGCATTGTTTTTAAAAGCAGAGATCATCAAAATAATATCGTTATCGGCGTACTTTACAACGACCGCTTTCGTGGCGAAGCCTTGACTAAATGATTTTATTCAACAGAAAACAAAATTATTCTAACAGTTCATGTTAAAATTATTGTTTACTTAATTGCATGTACCTTGACTGGCTTTGCATGCTTTAATTACAACAAGGATAGCGTCAACCAATTAGCCGCGCTTCACTGACCACATGCACCTGTGGCGGTATTATCGAGATAATTGACACTTAAAAATGGACGTTTGTTGTGAAAACAGGGTGGCGGATGGCGGTATGCGAATTTGGCGTTATAAAGAGAATTTTATATAGCAGGAAAAACGTTCTTGGGAAATCATGGCAGTATCGCGAAAATGGCGATGAATCGAATGGCGATAATTCGAGAATTGACTGTATTCTTAATTTACATATATATATTACTTTGACATAAAGTTTTCATGAGGCATACTCTGCAACAAAATTTTTTAGCTTATTACTTGTACAAGTCATGTATTATCTTGGACGCAGGTATCAGATCGGTACTGCTCTGTGAACAGTAAACAAACTGATAACTGGACTTTATATATGCATGAATCAAATGAGGTTTGAATATTTTTGTATAAAGTTACAGACCAGTCGTATCCCAGGGAGAACTGGGCTTCGATGGCCGGTGAGATGATCTTGGCTGCTGTCTTAATGCAGTTCTCAGCATCGTACTTCCTGTTAACAAGAGTATTCAAGTTTTAGTGCAACATACTATTAAAGCACAACAGTTTCAGTGCTACAGAAGTGTATCACCAATCTTTCTTAGTTCTTCTTTCTTTCCCAGATTACCTCACCTTTTTCTCTCTATCTGTCGGAGGGAATCGTTTTTGATGACCTCCAGAATCAGGTTATAGTTTTTATCCTCCTGTCAATATTAACACAAAACAATGAGAGGTAATTCAGTTTTCAAAGAAGCCCTACAAACTGTAAACAAACTTGAATTAGCATTCTAAAAATTTTAATATCCATGTATTATGCCACCTTCTTGTACTTGCATATATTATTTTTGTTTGTAAATAATTTTTTGTTAAAATGTAGAATATTTCCTCAAGATATACATGTAAATTTCAAACTAAAGTTTGAAAATAAAAATTGAAAGTGAAAATAAAAATATTTTAATACGGTTTATATGAAATGTAATATTTCACTCTGTATATTTTTTGAGAAATGTGATACCCCATGTGGTAGATATTTGTCCTCGTCGTCAATTTTCAGGTCAACGGTCAGTAGCTTCTGGAACCCCCGCTTCATCTTCTCTCGGTCCCCCAGGGCAAAGTAACACAGGATGAGGTTAAAACCCGTCTTAAAGTTAGGAGATTCCTGCATGATGTGTTCAAATGACGTGATGGCATCATTATACTGACCCATCTTCACAAACACTATCCCTATATTCTGCATGATATTGGTCCTAGGTAAAAAGCATATGATAAAATTAATTACAATTTAAAGGATGCTTATATTACAATAAATTATTGTTAATGTAATACTGATAATCTGCAAAACAAACTTAAACAGGAGAAAAAAATTAATAAATACAAAATCCACTCAAAAATCAGTAACCTCCTTTTTAATATTTTTTTTATTCATAAATACAATTCTTTTAACTCGTTTTTTACACCCTTTTTCTGGCTACTCCTACATGTACTGCAATACTGAAATCATTACCTCATTTCCTTGTGAGAGTTGGGCACCTGATCTAGGGCCATTCTATAGAACTTGATAGCTTTGGGATAGTTCCTCTGTCTAAAGTAAATGTTCCCCATGTTCACCTTCAATCGACCTGTAACATTCCCCAAATGTGTTACATAGAAGATAGAATGTTCAAAACAATGAAAGATTCTCTTTCATTTTTTTATATGACTGTATGTTATCATGACATAATGTGACACCAGAATAAAATGAAATGAAAGATTAATACCATTATGAATATCAGAAAATTAACGACAAATATATTATATGATTATATATTTATTTCACTATCAAATTTCACACTTTTGTTTTAATCCTTTTTATTATTTTTAACCTACATTTGATGAAACTGAATTTTAAAACATTACAAAAACTGTAAAGCATGCAAAAATAAAACTAAATTTAAAATATCAAATGAAATCAACATAATTTCCAAAGGTATAAATCTCAATTAAAACATGAACCTCGTACCATAATTCATATCACCCATAGTCACATACACCTGAACTAAACAGGTTGTTCTCAATTTATTTTATGTTCCAAATCAAGTAGTGAAAATGTTTATCTTCATGTACAAATTCAATATTGACTAAGAAGGTATGTTTGTTTTATCAACTATACCATTTTATCAATGTTGAGGCAAAATGTAGCCCTACCTGCATTTGTAAACATTTTGTTTTTGACTATCACTTGATAAGTGTTGAGTGCTTCGTTAAACATCTCATTGGCAGCATACTGGTTGGCTAAGTTAAACAGCACCTAAAAAGTCATATTCATACACATTTATATTTAAATCGATAAAATCTAGTACAGAGCATACATGTGTCCAAATCATTTGTATTTTGTATATCAAATTTATCCTCTCTTGAATGATTAGAACAGGTCAAGACAGTTGTAAGTTATGCAACAAGAGGCCCATGGGCCACATCGCTCACCTGAGTACCAAGGGTAGGACTAGTATAAAATGTCTTTTTATTGTAAAGTTTAAATCCAAAAGTAGTCCCATGACCAATCATGGATTTGCTATTTTTTCGAAAATGATTGAGAAGAAGATTTTTAAAGAATTTTCCTATATATTTCTATGTAAAACTTTAATCGGCCATTTTGGCCCCGCCCTACCCCCAGGGATCATGATTTAAAAAAACTTGAATCTACACTACCTGAACATACTTCCATATAAATATGATGAATAATGGCTTTGTCATTCTTGAGAAGAAGATATTTAAAGAATTTTCCTATATATTTCTATGTAAAACTTTGGTCGGCCATTTTGGCCCCGCCCTACCCCCGGGGGTCATGATTTGAACAAACTTGAATCTACACTACCTGAGCATGCTTCCATATAAATATGATGAATTCTGGCTTTGTCATTCTTGAGAAGAAGATTTTTAAAGAATTTTCCTATATATTTCTATGTAAAACTTTGGTCGACCATTTTGGCCCCGCCCTACCCCCGGGGGTCATGATTTGAACAAACTTGAATCTACACTACCTGAGCATGTTTCCATATAAATATGATGAATTATGGCTTTGTCATTCTTGAGAAGAAGATATCTAAAGAATTTTCCTATATATTTCTTTGTAAAAATTTGGTCGGCCATTTTGGCCCCGCCCTACCCCCGGGGGTCATGATTTGAACAAACTTGAATCTACACTACATGAGCATGCTCCCATATAAATATGATGAATTATGGCTTTGTCATTCTTGAGAAGAAGATTTTTAAAGAATTTTCCTATATATTTCTATGTAAAACTTTGGTCGGCCATTTTGGCCCCGCCCTACCCCCGGGGGTCATGATTTGAACAAACTTGAATCTACACTACCTGAGCATGCTTCCATATAAATATGATGAATTATGGCTTTGTCATTCTTGAGAAGAAGATTTTTAAAGAATTTTCCTATATATTTCTATGTAAAACTTTGGTCGGCCATTTTGGCCCCGCCCTACCCCGGGGGTCATGATTTGAACAAACTTGAATCTACACTACCTGAGCATGCTTCCATATAAATATGATGAATTCTGGCTTTGTCATTCTTGAGAAGAAGATTTTTAAAGAATTTTCCTATATATTTCTATGTAAAACTTTGGTCGGCCATTTTGGCCCCGCCCTACCCCCGGGGGTCATGATTTGAACAAACTTGAATCTACACTACCTGAGCATGTTTCCCCATAAGTTTCATCTTTCCTGGCACAGTGTCTCTTGAGAAGAAGATTTTTAAAATATACCACTAAATTTTCATTAATTCCCAATTATCTCCCCTTGAATAAGGGCGTGGCCCTTCATTTGAAGAAACTTGAATCCCCTTCACCCAAGGATACTTTGTGGCAAGTTTGGTTGAAATTGGCCCAGTGGTTCTTGAGAAGAAGTCGAAAATGTGAAAAGTTTACAGACAGACAGACAGACGGACAGACAGACGGACGCCGGACAAAATGTGATCAGAAAAGCTCACTTGAGCCTTCGGCTCAGGTGAGCTAACAATAGTGCACAGATAATTAATTTGCAAAGACTAACAGTATATACATTATAGCAGTTTACAGTGGGTGAAGTGGAAGTTGCCTGACATGGTAGAGAAATGATAAAGATGTGGTTGAAGATAAACTTACAATGTAGAAAAGGTCAAGGTTAATTAAAAGGTGTGAACAGAATAGGTAAGGTCAATTTAATCCAAAGAGTAGGTAAGATCTAAGTTATTCATAGAATAGGTAAGGTCAAGGTTAACTCACAGAGTAGGTCAGGTCAAGGTTAATCTGATCTCCCATGGACTGTTGCTCCCTCTGTCGAACTAGAACTCTTTCTTTCCTCCCCGCTTCTTTAGCCTTTTCAAGAGCCTAAATACACAGAAGAAATGGACTCATCATGTTTCATTCTCAAATTTCTAGTTTCAAATTTGTTTGATTAAGCTCTGATAACAAAATAACAAATCCTGAACCAATGAAATTATCCCCACCAGACTAAGGTCTCCAGTGCTATTGGCAAAACAGCTCTCCTCTATCAGTTCATTGACTTTCTTCTCCAACTGACGGATCTTCTCCTCTGGGCTGTAATAAAGTACTCTATAGTATACTGTACAAAAACTTAACAAGTGTAGGTTTGAAATCATAAATTTTTACTTGTCATTAAATATGTGATACCAATACTACTGATTACTGTATTTTTAACAAGTTATCATGGAACACACAAACATTCAATCATTTAACATTATCGTAGAAGTTTTTTTTTTTTTTTTATAAAGCTGCTTATTTAATTGTCTGCATTGCTGACAACAGTTATTATAGATGGATCACTCTGTAAAGCTACCTACGTTTCCTCTGGCTTGGGCTCCAGTGGGGGAGCTGGTCCTGCCTGATTCATGGGATCAAAACCTGCAGCTGAAAACAAAGAAGTAAACTTACTCACATGGTAATAAACACTAAGTAAATTCAATTGATGGTTTATTCTTCAAAAAAACATTATGTCACATGAATCTTAACTAAAGTTGTACTTTTCTATCAAAAGTCTTCCCCTAAAACAGTACATTCTTCAGAAAAAAAGATTTGAAACCCATTCTGATTAGTGCCATTCATGTACACTACTCTTAGGTCATGAGAGTGTTCTTGTAATTTCTATACAGTACCATTGAGTGAGTGCCCTCCCCTATACCCTGCCCCTTGCACAGTTGTATACATGAGTGCAGCTCCCTTCCCCCTTACCTCTATTTCAGTCTGACGTACACCCTGCCCCTCTTACTGCTTGGTGAGTGCTCTCCCTTACCTCTATTTCCGGCTGACGTATACCCGGTCCCTCCCACTGCTGTTGAGTTCAGTCCCTTACCTCTATTTCCAGCTGATGTATACCCCGCCCCTCTCACTGCTGTCATTGGACGAGCCATATCCTGGCCTCCTCCCACTGCTCCTGTATTTAAGCGGCCCATGGAGGAGGGCATCCCCATTCTACCTCGCGCGGCTGTTCCAGGAACTCCCCCCAGTCCCCTGGCTGCTGTCTGTGATTCAGATTCATGAATAATGTCAATACTGCTGGTTATGAAATGCACAATACTTCAAAATCAGCCATATTTTCCCTTCTTGCATACCTCTACATGGCAGAATTTGGCAGAAAAATCTTTTGATTTTTTTTTTTTTGTGTATGAATCAATAATAAATCATCATCCTCAACAACATTTCAATCTATATAATATGACATATTGCTAATCATTTATTTAACTCACATTCTGGAATTCTGAGACATAGAGAAAAGTGTTTAATATATTGTAATAACTTCAGATGAGTCATGAGAGTACAATAACTTACAGGAGGAGGTCTCCGTCCATGACTTGTTCTCATCACAGCTTTCTGGAAGGATGTATCATGTTGTAAATCCTGCAATCAAAAAAAAGGTATCTTACATACAATCCTGTTTTCATGATAGACGGGGAGAATGGGAGATGGTCATCAAGAGTCAAGACTGAGTCTCAAATCAACATCCTCTCCCCAAACATGCAGATGCTAGCTCTCGCAACAAGGTTATAGTGGGCAAACATGCCCCAACCTTGTCACGCTTTAGCTTCCCTCTTATTTTCATCAGATGGGAAGGTATAATTTTCAGTACATAGTGAGACCCTTCTAGTGAACCACCAGTCAGAAGTGGGATTAATTAGCATGGAGACAAGACAGTGTCAGCAGAATTTTCAAAATGATTAGAAACAGATGGTACTTTTATAAAAATAGGAAGCACCTGTTGAAAGCATATTTCATTAAATATGTTATTGAATTTAGATTCTCTGTTGAATATTTTGACGAGTACAATCATGATTTCTGCTTAGTAAAAGTAATGGATATTGACAGATTTTAAAGGCCTGTGTCAGATTAGAATATTTTGCATGCAATGATAGTGTTGTTACGATAGTCGCCGACTATCGAAAAATCGTCGTTTAAAGGCCCAGATCGGCGACAATCGATTGTAAATATTATCATCGATAGATCGCTATATTTTTCATGCCGTATTTTTTAAGCCGATCAGGTTTAACTTTTATATTTACCAAAGGAACGTCACTCTAATCGGCGGTAAACAAAATGGCGAACGTGCATGGTGAAGAGGTTGACGCCTAATTATATCAATATCCTGGTGCAACACGATCTAAAGTTTGAAATTTTTTGGCTTTCTGAAAAAGGGCGATGGGCCTCCATGCAAAAATAATATACTGATGGACCCGGTTATTTGTAAATTGTGTAAAATGTCGTATGCCAATAAAGATAAGTTGAAGTTCGCGGTCAAATGTCATGGAATTCTACTCGTGCTGAATTAATAAATTTAACCTTTTTGATAGTTCAAATTATCGATTATGTAATCGATTGTGTTCCTCCGATTCAATTTGATAATCGATAGTAAAATATGTCCGATTTTACAACACTATGCAATGACTATATGCTACATCACTATACACACAGTATAATTACACACTCACATCAACATCCAAAGTGGCATTATAATCATTGAAGCCCCCATAAATGTCATCTTCGTCCTCGCCCGCTAAATGGACTTGTTCCATCATGTTCATGCGATTCATGTCAAGAAATTCTGTATAAGAGAAATGTCATTAGGTTTATGAATGAATGTTTTTCTCCTCTTCTAATGCATTTTATAAATACCCCTCCTTTTTAAAGCAATATGAGCTCAGACATGCATTTTTGAGAATTTTATTTTGCTGTTTAAATGTGATATTATGATTAATCTCTATGTAATCTAAACCCTTATGATCAATAAGACCAAAATGAAATTTTAAAATGTTTCAGAAGAAATATTTGTGTACAACCGAATATACAGTATTATATAAGAAATCATTATTGTACAGGACGACAATAATTCAATTTTGCTTTAATCAAAGCTTATAAAAAGTTCTTCATAGCAAATACGAACAACGGAAGTTAATAAATGTTCTATTTTACTGTCATTGAAATAGTTAATCACAAATATGCGACATTTTTTTTCTGATGTCAAACATGCAGCTATATTGCTTTAAAGGGTTTTTATCACGCATCAAAATTTCTTTAAAATTAAACACTAATATATTCTTGGAACATATAATTATCGTTTAATTATAAAATAATATTTTAAACTGTCGTATTTAAGCCATAATACGTCCGTAATGTAAGGTCTTCAGATTGAAAATCTCCACTAATTAGATAGGGGTCACGTGGTACTGAAACGTCATAGGTGTCAATGGGCAATTAGACCTCGTAAAGCGTATCGTAAGAAAACATCTACCGTATAGATACTTGCATGAAATAAAAAGAATACACCACTAGGTTGGAAGAAATTTTGATATTGAAAATAAAACTTTGGCTATGGATGCTATATGTATTATGGATGTTATATGTATTAACTTCTACAACAAAAAAATAAACAGAAAACATACCGTCAAAGTAGGACAGGGCATTGAAGACGAAGCCATTTATGACAACTCCTGGCTTCGACTGAATAGATCGAATTATTAACGTTTGACTTTTTAAATAATTATAAAAATGGTCGATATACGTTTTCTTTCTTTGTTATTTTAATAAATTATACATAAACAGATCTTGTGTATCTTCTATCTGTTCCAGCAATGAACATCATTTGATAGAAAGGGCACTTCGATCGTCAATGGCGTCGTGCGCCATTACGAACTTCACAAAACTTAGTACATGATGTGTGTGCCGGACTTTTAAAATGCCTATTGATAAATTATTTTTTTTTGAAAAATACTATTTCCATTAAATAGATATTTTATATAATACAGAAAAAATTGTGATCGTACATTAACGAATGCTCTGAATGGAAACATCCACGCACCGACCTAGTCCCTGGCAGGTAAAGAAAACTTCATAAAACCTTTCCTGTGCTGATTTTTCATCCAAACGCCACAAATTATATCTAATTATCTATCAATTAACCAATTATCATTTATTTAATTTCTAGTAGGGTTTACATACGAAGCCATTGAGCCGTTTTGTAAACACAATAAGTACTTCGCTTGACCAGGACTGACACCTATGACGTCATAGCAATGGCGCTCAACATCGGCGATCAAAATATGCATATTGAGAAATTTAAACTTTGAATCGCTGAAACACCGAAAATATTAATTTTCTAACAAAAAAAATTTGATGGAGGGTTTTAATAGCATATAAACTTTGTTATATCAAAACATCATGATGCATGATAAAAACCCTTTAAAAAGAAATATTCATTCAAATTCGTTCTTGTAAGAACTTCATTACGATTTTTTAGCAAGCAATCATAAACAGTCGTACAGTGAATTATTTTCTTAAATTTCAAGACAAATACGAAATTGGTTGATTATAAACTCTAAAAGAAACGATTCCAAACATTTTACAAACCATCAGTTCTCTCTGCTTGTTGGAATTTTTCGACTGCGCAAGAGAACTGCGCATTTACGGAAGTTTTTCTCTGGCAACTCTGACATCCGGTCTTATGATTTTGACAGAAAAAATAAATTTACCGTTCTAGAGATTAACAAATGGTATGTAGATCTAAACAGTTGCACAGTTAACAAGAAGCATCAAAGGGTCGACAAGAGAAGATGAACGTTTGCTTGCTCGGATTCTTTGATCTTTAAACCATTTGATCTTATGAAAATACATTAACTCGTACAATGTATAATTCACTTACTTAGGTGGTTGTAAATGTCAACAAATGGTGAGTATGGCTCTCATATCTTTGTAATTTTTTATGTCTTTAATTTTAGGGTAGACTGTTTTAGGAGATATGTTTCAATACAGAAAATGCCTTTTGATTGACAAAATCATAAATAGAAGATGAGCTGAGTAAATGAAGATTAACATCATTAAGGACAAAAGGTGCGAGATTCACTGTATATCCATATCTTTGCTGTGATTATTCTCAGTGCAGAGCTTTGCTATATAGTACTTTGATCTAGTTTTTTGCCTGTCATTTTTAGCCTAATTAATTTCTTGTGCTTCTTTTATTCAGTTTAACAGAGAAGTCTAATGGCAGACTGGGAGAAGACGCCTGAGGTTGTTTTGGGTAAAGTGTTTAACTGCCTGTCTCTAGTAGACAAAGTGAGTGTATACAATACCTGTTCCACCTGGCGAGAAGCCCTAGGACAGACCGGTGCATGGCACCGATTCCAGTACTCGGAAAGTCGTGTTTGGGATGAAATCTTTGAAATGGGTATCCCATCATCCTTAGAAGACTTGCAGCAGTATCAGGACTTCCATCGGAGTGTTTTGGAATGCGTCGAGAGATTCGGACGGTGCATGAGGAGGATCTATGTTGCCATCCAGAGTTCATCGTCATTTGAAGTCTACCAGAAAATAATTCAAAATTGTTGTAATGTTAGGAAATTTACTTTGATATGCATGTGTGTAGAGTTATCAGAAATGGAGCTTTTGAAGTGTACATTGCGGGAGTTCCTTCAGAGAAACAATGTGATAAGGGAATTAGAAATAGAAAATGTAGATAATTCAGGAACTCAAAATGCACCCCTGCCTATCGGTCTGAAACAATCGGGCTGTCTTCATAGTTTATGGATTGTGAATTCTTTCCGGAGCAGCTGTTTGAGTAATTTAATGTACCTTGTGAACCTGACAGAGCTAGCAATGATTCCCCACCAGTTAAACTTCAGTCTCCTAAAACACCTGGCTTCATTATCCCTGAGAGATCTCCATATCGTGGCCAACGCTCAAACCCGGGGCTTCTACAACGAGGCGATCAGTGACGCACAGTGGGGCGAAATCAGAAAACATGGACCCAAACTCCGAGTTCACTGTTTCTTAGCAACGTCAAACGAATGGACAGAAAAAGAAGTTTTCTTGAAGCCTAGCATGCCTCTGGCCTCCCTTGTGTATCGTAAAAATGTCTGGATTAAATATCTAGAATCAGTGTGCACACTTATGACATATCACTCTGATACATTGACGACTTTTGCGGACTTCAGCCTCTGTCAGCAGCCCTATAATTACCCTGTCCCTCAGAGTTATATAGACCGTGTGGACCGCCATATGATCAGACTGGCTCGGCTCTGTCCACGACTCCAGACGGTGACCATTAAGGAGACGTTGTCCAGCGCAGCTATCCTCCTTATGGTGTACCTAAATAAAAACCTGACTGACCTCCTCGTCCGTCGTGATATGATATTGTATGTTAACGACCTGCCAGAGGATTTAGAAACAGACTTTGTAATTAAACGTTTTATTGCTGATAATTATGAACAGGATAATTTTGAAAATGCTGTATCTTCATTATTAGGAACAGAATGGCATGCGCTAGAGGTGTCAGAATTTTATGAAATAATTGATTTTAGATATTCAAAATTTTCATAAAGCTGTTTTTATTAAGTTATATGTTAAATGGTTTTTGCATTTAAGAATTTAAGTGTTAATTTTTTGTCTTTTAAAATTTGGATAAACAAAAAGATATCGATGCTGTGTTTGCTTTTGAGAGTTTTTTTTTTTTTAAATATATGTTGTGTAAACTTTTAAGCCGTTGTTACAGCTGGTGAAAAGTCAGACTGGACCGTGACATGAACCCAGGGCCTCTGGCGTACCATGTCAGCACTTGAATCACTGAGCAATTGAAACTCGATATAATATATTGACTGACTTTTATGCACCCGTGACACCAAGTGACATCACAATTATTTGATGAAGGATTAAAAAGACACAGAAAGCTCTTCTTTCACAATTACCATCATGAATTTTCCATCAAAGAAAGAATTATTTTAAATTAGGATTGAATATAACTGGGTTCACAAATGTGTAAAATCAGTACTTATACTGGGTCTCAATAGCTAATTTGTAAGAACCCTTGCAGGGTATGCCAGAGGCTGGAGGGCATTAGGTTTAAGTCTAGTTAGAAATGTGATTTTTCACCACTTGTTAAATTTGGGGTCAGAGGAGGGGCCAAATTTATGCATGCAAATTATTTTTCAGTCTTTTAAAATGCCAATAAAGTTTTAAAGTTCTCCTAAATGACAACTGACCTCATGGATTTGGATTTTAAAGAATTGAGAGTGGAAAAATTGGTGATATTTCAATTTTTTTTAATTGTCAGGAAGGGGACTTTGAAAATTATATGTGGTCTACTTAAAAAAATTAATAATTATTAATAAACTGGGATTCTTAGATTAACAAGACTCAATCAAAGTTGTTGGAAATTTGTTCTAAGTCAATAAAACGAAGGGGAAGGCCGTTAACATAAACAAATAATGTACGAATATTCTACGGACGACTTGATGAAAACTTTGTTGACATTGACGCATATAATGAATCCACGTGCATTTGTTTATTTGAGTAAATCTCTTCTCACAGGTTCATTTCGGTGTAGAACAGAAAGATATGGATGCAGATGGTTTATTACTCATGTTAAACTTAAACAGGAGCGATATTTTCATCGCAATGACGCGTGTTATCAAAAGAAAGGGTCAAGAAACCAGGCGAATGACTACGTGTTTCCATTCAAAAGTGAAACAAGAAGAAAAGGCTTACTGATTTCAACCTACGGTTCTATTGCTTTTGGAATTTGCATCTTAGGAGTTATATTTTACAGTAAAGTAATAAAAACTGGCTTAAGGCGACGAGGTGGGTTTATTGACATCATAGATGAAAACTGCAGTAAATCTAACATGGTTTTATTCAATGATACAGTTTTACCAAACTTTGTGGAAAAGAAAATGAAAGGCATTTCAAATTTTGGAGTCCGAGAGAGTGACGTTTGGATTGTAGGTTTTCCGAGGTCAGGTGGGTATTGAGTCCAGTCATTGTTACCAGAACACTTAAAATTATCATACATGGTATATCTCAGATGTGTTATAACTGAAGGAGAATTTGATAAATAGATAAACAAGCATGTATATAAAGAAGGGCGTTAATCAGATGATGTAGTACAGTTTGAAAGAATCTGTTTTGATAGGTATGACTTGGGTGCAAGAAATCATATATTTGGTCCAGACGTTGGATTTTGAAGGAAGTCGTCAAATTGATTGTGATGAGAGAATACCATACCTGGAATTCCCAACCCCTTCTCTACAAGAGCTTTCTGAGAGGCCCTCACCCAGGATCTTAAAAACACACCTCCCTCTCAAATTGTTACCTGAGGAAATTAATTCCAAGCAACCAAAGGTAAAACAAATTTAACTAATTGATTTAATAAATTTATACAATAAAACTTCTTCAACTAATTTCTATAAACTTTATAAATGTCACAAGATTGTCCCCATGAGGCCATGGATCTTTAGAATATTGCTTTCTTGCTTGCTCCCAACCCAGATTTAAATATTAAAAGACATGGTAGTTGAATTGCACAATGTTAACTTTGCATTTAGGGAAAGAAATAAATCAAAAAAACTCCTAATTTATGTTCTTATCTGACAGATATATGAGGTTTCTAATACAAGCTTGATGACACCTATCTGTCACATCTGTGTTTTGTCCCCTGCTGGGTAAAACTCAGACCTGCTGTGCAGTTCTTTGTTTTCACTGGCTTCTCCACTAGTGACAATACCCAGCTGTCTGCACCTAATTAGGGTACTGATATTTGGTTGTTTATTACAAGGACTTCCGAATGTCTCCAACTCCTGACCAATCACAGGTCTTCTATATCTGTTACACAGTATAATAGTTGAGGATAACTGCACACTTGTCAATTTTGAAAATTATTTTTACAAGGGCAAGGCCAATTTGTACTTTCGTCCCGCCTGCCCTCCTCTCACCAATTTTTATATTTCTATTGTGAATTATTAGTTTAGTTAAGTTTAGTTTAGTTTGTTAGTTAGCTTTTGAGCATGGTTTTATTCCTTAATTTTCAATTTGCATACACACATTATGTAATTTTCATAATTTACATATGTGTTCAACTAAATAAAACCATAGATTCATTTCACCCAAGCCTGTCTTACATGTTTTTATTTCTTAATGCATCAGCTGGGCTATTTCTTATTTACATGAAGGAGAAATTAATACAAGCAATTAGACTTTGCCATTTTTGGGAGTTGAACTATGTTCAATCTCCCATGGTCATCATGTATTTAACATGCGCAGTAATTTGTGTTGATTATATAGAGCCGAAAGCGAGGCTACTGTGTCGCCCGATTTACTCCGATCATATTCAACAGAAAACATGCATAAACATCCGCCACAAATATTTCATGTCATTTTCTCCTGAATTGATCTAATTTCAGTGGCGGATCCAGAGGGGGGGGTTACGGGGGTTGCAACCCCCCCCCCCCCCCCCCCTTTGGATTTGAAAAAAAGAAAGAGAAATAAGACAGTTCCAATTTTTTGTTGTGTTTTTACTATAGAAAATGTAAGGTGAAAGGCTAATGTAATATATAAAGAAATTCGGTTGTAAAAACAAAATAAAACCCAATCCCTTTACAAAATAGGATTTTCAGTTTCGGAGATTTATTTTCCTTTCTTTTTCAAAAACTTTCTGGTAATGTATACAAGTACTTTTTCCCAGATTGATCAACGTCCCACTTTCAAAAACCATACTCCACCCTGTATCGATATTCTGTTGAGTTATTTAACTATATGTATGTGTACAACGTACGTTTTAACTGTTTTCGCCTTCAACCCCCCTTTTGACAAATACTTCAACCCCCCCTTTGAAAAATTTCTAGATCCGCGCCTGAATTTTCATATTGTAAGTAATGAAATGATAAGAAATCTTATTTTGAATATAAAATTTCGTTCAAAGTAAAACTAAATTATAAAGAAACTCAAAATTTTTTCGTAATGGAACTCTTTTTTAGTGTAGCGCCATACACTGAAAGAGATATGAACGACAACTCTACATACTGACGGCAAGCGTTAAATCTACTCTTCCCGATGGTCCCGGATTCTTAGCAATTTCTTTTTTACCGGTGTACAGAATTTATTCAAACTTTTCATGAAAATTTCTTGGTTTAAATGAATTCATTAATGCATAAACATTTCAGGAAACATGCGTATTTATTACTAAATAAGCAGCATCACCTGCCAAAAGCGGTTAATCTCTGTTATAAATGTTAAAACCAAAAACAGACACCGATGTTTTCGTAAAATCGTGATTAAAAACAATAAAATGAAGTATTTTTTTCAATAAAAGGAAAACCTCATTTACATACCAGATAATTTGTACGCACACAAACTCTCACATATACCACTTTTTTTATGTTTGGTCAATAAATATTTGTTTTTAACTTGGTTTTTCTCCACAATATTAAAAAAGATTAATTTCTGACGTACTCCATGTATAATGTTGGTGTAATTGAAATACATTTATATTCACAGAGAAGTTTTATATAACAAACCCGTTAGCTCTTAGAAGGATGCTGTGTTCAAATCAACATTGATATTATTCCTGCGAAACTGAAATTTTCATAACACATGGGTAAAGGTGCCAAGGAAAAATAATTACAAATTTAAAGACTGTGAGCAGTGAATTATATAAATGATCAACCGCCTCTAATATAAATATAATGAAAGTGTCCATGTTTTGCATTGGGAAACCCAAAATTTGTGTAGGATGAAAAAGTAATAGAAGGTGCACAACGGCAATATGTAATAAAGATTGTATGAAAATTTCGTTCAGCGGTGTAAGAGGAGTTGCTGATAAGAGATGGGTATACCTAAAGCGTAACAAACAGATGAATGGAAATCCCGATTAATAAATACTCTCCTGCTTTTCAAGCAGGGGGTATAAAAAAGGAGTAATGCAGGCAGGCAAGCATTATGGCCCATGCATTTGTTTTGCTATTCAATGTCTCTGAATGTCTTTCTCAAGATTGTTGCAACTCAAAAATTCTGAAACAGTTGCCTGTATTTGAAATAATAATATTGTTCACTCACTTAACCTCCCGATCAAAGGTTTTATTTTACACCATGTTCAACTCCCATAAGTGCTTTCAGTACTTTGATTCTCAAATAGGAGGGAGGTATCATTTTGTGAGTTTAATGCTCACTGTGTATTAGTACGTGTTTATTTATTTGGTTGATTTTTCAGATTGTTTATATTGCAAGAAACCCGAAGGACGTGGTGGTCTCCTATTTTTATCTGGTGACTTCATTACATGCTCTAACAAGATACCGCGGGAAGCTGTCAGACTTCGTGGACTCGTTCCTGAAGGATAGAGGTATGTTCTAAAGTTGTCAGTCACACTGTAGTTTGTGATTTTCTTTTCTTATAAAGTTAAAACTTGATGGTATTTATTGATTTATCTCTCTATTACTTGTGCTCTATGATTGTCCAATCACATGTATAAACAGCTGCTAAGATCAAAGATTTTCAAATCAATCGATAAATTAATGTTTTAGAAAGAAGAAATTGTCAGACTTAAGGTAATAGTGCAATTAATACACCCTGACATCACTATTTACACACTGATGCAGTTATCTTATTAAAATGATATCTTTGTTAACACGGTGGTGCAATTGACTATGACATCACTGTTTACATGTTGCTGCTGTTTATACTTGACCCTATGGGATTATTTTGTTTACAGTGTTATGTCTTTTTGCTTGTATGTATCTTGCTACCACACCATATATTAGCATTTGATTAGTTTGGAGAATAGAGTCATAGGGTGCAAATGTAATAAATAGATGCCCATCACATATTTTTGGGACAGGCTTTTCAAGTTAGATAATCCTGAAGTATATGATAACTAATCATGCATTGTTTGCAGTTCCTTACAGTCCTTGGTCCAGACATGTGTTGGATTTCTGGGAAATAAAAGATCAACCCAATGTTCTCTTCCTAACATATGAAGACCTGAAGATGGTATGTGAGTGTTCAGGATGCCTGGAATATTCTTCAGCTTATGTTAACTTTTATTTTTCATCTTGATTCAAAGAATTGTATGTATTATCATATATATCCAATTGCAAAGTTAATACCTATTTTTAAAAATCTTAAAATTCCTCAATGCAACCTTACTATGAAGTAATATTATTACGTTTTGGATGGAAATTACCCATAAATCACCAGTATTTTTAATGGTAGGACTAGAAGTTATTGAATACATAAGATATGACTTTCATGTTGTTATTTGTTAGCTCACCTGAGCTGAAAGCTCAAGTGAGCTTTTCTGATGACATTTTGTCCGGCGTCCGTCTGTCTGTCCATCTGTCTGTCTGTCCGTCTGTCTAGCTGTCTGTCTGTCCGTCTGTCTGTAAACTTTTCACATTTTCGACTTCTTCTCAAGAACCGCTGGGCCAATTTCAACCAAACTTGTTCAAATGAAGGGCCACGCCCTCATTCAAGGGGAGATAATTGGGAATTAATGAAAATTTGGTGGCATATTTAAAAAATCTTCTTCTCAAGAACCACTGTGCCAGGAAAGATGAAACTTATGGGGAAACATCCTCAGGTAGTGTAGATTCAAGTTTGTTCAAAACATGACCCCCGGGGGTAGGGCGGGGCCAAAATGGCTGACCAAAGTTTTACATAGAAATATATAGGAAAATTCTTTAAAAATCTTCTTCTCAAGAATGACAAAGCCATAATTCATCATATTTATATGGGAGCATGCTCAGGTAGTGTGGATTCAAGTTTGTTCAAATCATGACCCCCGGGGGTAGGGCGGGGCCAAAATGCCCGTCCAAAGTTTTACATAGAAATATATAGGAAAATTCTTTAAAAATCTTTTTCCAAGAATGACAAAGCCATAATTCATCATATTTATATGGAAGCATGCTCAGGTAGTGTGGATTCAAGTTTGTTCAAATCATGACCCCCGGGGGTAGGGCGGGGCCAAAATGCCCGTCCAAAGTTTTACATAGAAATATATAGGAAAATTCTTTAAAAATCTTCTTCTCAAGAATGACAAAGCCATAATTCATCATATTTATATGGAAGCATGTTCAGGTAGTTTAGATTCAAGTTTGTTCAAGTGATGACCCCCCGGGGGTAGGGCGGGGCCAAATTGGCCGACCAAAGTTTTACATAGAAATATATAGGAAAATTTTTTAAAAAATCTTTTTCTCAAGAATGACAAAGCCATAATTGATCATATTTATATGGAAGCATGCTCAGGTAGTGTGGATTCAAGTTTGTTCAAATCATGACCCCCAGGGGTAGGGCGGGGCCAAAATGGCTGACCAAAGTTTTACATAGAAGTATATAGGAAAATTCTTTAAAAATCTTCTTCTCTAAATGACAAAGTCATAATTGATCATATTTATATGGAAGCATGTTCAGGTAGTTTAGATTCAAGTTTGTTCAAATCATGACCCCCGGGGGTAGGGCGGGGCCAAAATGGCCAACCAAAGTTTTACATAGAAATATATAGGAAAATTCTTTAAAAATCTTCTTCTCAAGAATGACAAAGCCATAATTCATCACATTTATATGGAACCATGCTCAGACAGTGTACATTCAAGTTTGTTCAAATCATGACCCCCGGGGGGTAGGGCGGGGCCAAAATGGCCGACCAAAGTTTTACATAGAAATATATAGGAAAATTCTTTAAAAATCTTCTTCTCAAGAATGACAAAGCCATAATTCATCATATTTATATGGAAGCATGCTCAGGTAGTGTAGATTCAAGTTTTTTCAAATCGTGACCACTAGGGGTAGGGCGGGGCCAAAATGGCCGACCAAAGTTTTTAAAGATATATATAGGAAAATTCTTTAAAAATCATTTGCTAAAAAATAACAAATCCGATTGGTCATGGGACTACTTTTGGATTTAATCTTTACAATAAAAAGTCATTTTCTACTTTTTCCTACCCTTAGTGCTCAGGTGAGCGATGTGGCCCATGGGCCTCTTGTTTTTGTAGGACTTAGAGCGTAGCATTAAGAGAGTGGCCATATTCCTACAGCGAGACTTATCTAAGGAGGACATACAGAGGATCGCCAAGCACTGTAGCTTTGTGGAAATGAAGAAGAACCCTGCTGTTAATCACCAATGGCTCACTGATTTAAAATACAGAAATCCCACCGGTGCAGAGTTTCTCAGAGAAGGTGAGCTACACTAGAGGTTGAAATGCTTAGAGTAGGTGTACCAGTCTATTGGATCAAATTGTTCAAAGAAGGTGAGCTACACTTGTCTAGAGGTTGAAATTCGTAGAGAAGATGTGCCAGTCTATTTGACAAAATTGTTCAGAGAAGGTGAGTTGTCTTGGGGCAGAATTTTTCAGAGAAGTTGAGTATCCTAAGGAAAGAGCATCAGAGAGGTTAGCTGGTCTAGGGGCAAGAATTCTTCAGGCAGGTTGACCTTGTCTGTTGACAGAAATCCTCAGAGAAGGGGAGCTAGTCTTGGAGTGTAGAATTCCAAAGAAAAGAAGAGCTCATGTAGATGTGATCTTCCTCATGCCATTAAAAGGTTTTTAGTCTAGGAGGTAGAATTCCAAAGAGATATGAACTAGTCCAGTGGTAGAGTCCAGGGGCTCGTTTTACAAAAGGTCGGAAATCGCAAGTCTCAAGTCTTAAATTTTCCGATCTTACGACAAATCGTAGGACCGTTTTACGAAACGTGTCGTAATCGCAAGTCGTAACTCCTAAATCGTAACTTTCATCGCAAGTCGTAAAGGAACTCTCTAACGCGTAAAGGTAAAAATAACTTAGATACCGCGCCAACTAATGCGCGATGACGCGCAGACAATTTATATCCAAAATGTCTTTTTAAAAAAGTAAATTGGCAACAAGAAGAGATCTCTGTCCTTGTTTATTGCGTGGTTGATCCCATTCATAAAATAACTTTTGCTATTTTTTGGCTATTTTTTTTCAAGTTTGGGAGGAAGTTTTGGAGATATTTCATGCCTAATATTTACTTATTTATTTATTTTATTTGACCAAAAAAAATAACATGTGAAAAGGTTAACAAACATGTAGTCGCACAGATATTTTATATTAAATGCATCACGTATGAAGTTACAATTTTTTTTCTTGTCGATTTTACATCTACATGATTGTACAGGATTACGGATTAAGAATTTCGTAAGATTTACATGTACAAGAAATCACTTCGCAGTTGTTTATTAATAGGAATAGATAAGAAGAACTATGTATTTTTTCTCCTTAAGAATTAAAAGAAAAAAAAATGCACCGGCCCCTCCCATTGGAATATTTTTGTTATGAATTCTTCTATTAAACGGTACATTTTCAAATTGTAACGTTTTTGGGAGTCATTAACAAATTAAATTTGATAAGCAAAAAGACACTTCAGAAATTGTTATAATTTGAATTAATTCATGAAATTAATTTTAAAAATTCTTGAATTATTTTTTTCTTGGGGGAGGGGGGTGGGTGGGTTGAAAAAGATAATGTACATATTTTTTTAATATATAAAATTGATTTAAATAAAATCATACCGACCTATGTATATCTATATCTATGTAAATTATATATTATATTCTTTTTCTCCAAGACATTTTTTTTTTAAATTTTAAAATGAAAAATTCAGGCGATATTGTTGACAATATTCCTATATGTATATATTATACTAGCATAAGTTTGTAATTTATATGAAAGAAAATATTTTCAGGTTGGGAATTCTTTTTAACAGATTGTTAAAAGTACTAAAAAAATGAAATAAAATGTTTCATATGTTGACCGTGTGTACCTTTGTACATGTACTAAAACTGAACACCTGAGTGGTAAATATAAGAAAAGTCTCTGGGCTTAACCTCGGAGTGTAATATTTGACACGCACCTATCGCTTATAAATTGTTTGATCCGTGCCTTTGAGCGATACACACAAACTTATGACGACATAATCAGGAAATGACGTACGTTTTGTGGAGTGTAATGAATAAATGGACAATAAAATGCCTCGATAATAAAGGTATGTACTTGTATTTCTGCGGGAACAGCATGACTTTTTCTTGTTGGTCTTTCTAAATAAACCCGCACTATATCTATGCTGTCGTAGAGGTATTGCCTCGGCAATCGGTACCTCGATTAACTCGGCATCGGACAAGTAGACCATATATTTCTGTCCCGAAACACCCTCTCTAGCCTCTCTTTTTGTGCATTTTATCAACAACATCAAGAAAAAGAAAAGCAGCCATTATCAATGGTTTTTATTAACCATAGTAACAACGACTTATAGAACACCTTTAAGGCCTTCGAGACGAAACTTAGGACTTGCGACAGCCCCCGGGTGGTCGTAGACTTACGACCGAATTTCGTCGTAACTCGCAAGTCTCAAATCTTTGTAAAACGGTCGTATGTCGTAAGTTCGGTCGTACGACCAAGTCTACGACTTACGACCTTTTGTAAAACGGGCCCCAGAGTTCTTCAATGAAAATAAGCTAGTGTAAGAGTTGAATTCTTTGGAGAGGTTAATTAATCTTATGTAGGCTTAAAATACTGGAAAAAAAACCAGTTTGTCTAGAGGAAGAATTCTCTGGAAAAGGTAGACAGTGTAGGGTCAGAATTCCTGAGAGAAGGTGGTCTAGTCTTAAGGAAGACTTCTTCAGAAAAGATCAGCTTTTGTTGTAGAAGAATTCCTTAGAGAGAATGAGGTAGTCTATGGTAGAATTCCTCAGAAAAGTGAGTTACACTTGTTGCAGAATTCGTCAGAGATTTAAATTTCTGTAGAGACAGAATTTTTCAGAGAGGATGTGATAATCTAGAGGTAGATTTTTTCTGTCTTAGAAGGTGGGCTAGTCTAGGTGAAGAATTTATCAGAAAAGTTAAGCTGGAGGCAGAATTTTCCAGAGAGAGAAAGTCTAGGACAAAATTTGCAAATAATGTGAGGTAGATAAGGGGTAGAATTACTCAGATGGAGTTGGTATGCTAGTGTAAGGGCAGAGTTCCTGAGCCAAAATGAGGTATTCTTGGGGCAGAATTATTCAAAGAAAGTGAGGTACCATAGTTTTCAAATAATATGAGCTACTCCATCTTAGTCTTTTCTTTTAAAACGACTCAAGGACTAAAGGATTAAAACTTGACAGCGCCCTTGTTATCTGATTGATAACTTTTAATAGTGTGGTGCAACATGCTGAAATGGGAAGTAATTTGGATTGAATTATCTTTTGTCATGTGTATATATCTATAATAGATAAAATTTTCAGATATTTTCTCAAAAATTGAAATTGTTTTCAGGAAGAATTGGTGACTGGCAAAACTATTTATCAAAAGAACAGGATGAGAGATTGAATGTGAAGATAGCCCTCAAACTTCGACAGACAGGTCTTTTCTTCCAATACACTGACCCTGACCCCAGACCTATGACATCTGATCCCTGACCCCTGTAGACTGTGTAGGATCTAGGAATCCTGAGTTATATATAATTACGGTTTAGAGTACATGTACCAGTAACCAGTGGAAATACATATTGGAAATAATTTAATTTCTTTCACTTGTGTGTGTGTACATTTCATTTGAGACAAAGAAAATTGCCTTGTTCCTGTTTTATGGATGATTTGATGATTATGATACAGCACTGACAAGAAAAATTGAAAGAGTTCATATGTTGGTCATTAAAGTGATGCTCTTGTATTGGTGCTGGATTTGTAAATTTGTGCATGGTCAAATTATTAGTATCATTGCCTCACTTCTCAGGGATATTGCACAGCTTTTGAAAGTGAAGGGGCAAGCCAGAGATGTCTTGGTTATGCCTGAATCACATTGCCGGCTGGTGCTGTAGACCCGTGGTAATCCGTGGTGTGAGCGATACCCCAACATCGGTTCGTTATCGGCGTATTAGTCCTTCAAGTATCAGTCACATTATCCAGCGATGGGGTATACGATGGGTAACCAATGAGTTTTTTGATAAAAATGGTGTGGTTGCCGGCCGGACTTACAAATACCCAGCGATGCATTGCTAATCATAAAACCATGTTTCAGGATAATCGGCTGATGTATATTACATCGTTCATAAATTGGTTAATGTCGTTTGTATGTCGGCCAACTATGGGCCAATGCTTGGTTGAACATCGACCGATGATAGGCCTACCACTCATCCCCAAGATGACCTCAGATTCAATGGACACTTGACGATGCTCGGCCATACATCGGCCAATCCTTGAAAGATGTGTTAATGATGGGTTGCTGATGAGGAGCAATGTGGGGCATCGGTAGAGACATCGCTGATTTTTAACCACAACTTATTTTCTACTGATGATTCCCACTGATTCGCCAAATGGCCTCAGTCACCGTCCGATTACTATAGGTGTCCAGCTGGCAACCACACCATTTTTATCAAAAAATGCATCAGTTTCTCATCGTATACCCCGCCCCGGTATAATGTCACTGATACTTTAAAGGCCATGAGCAGATCCATTCCAAATTAATTATTATTCCTATAATGTATGTATGAACATCATGTGTTTTTTGATAAAAATGGCATGGTTGCCGGCCAGACACCTATAGTTATCGGACAATGACTGAAGCCATTTGGCGAATCGATGGGGGTCATCGGTAGAAAATAACTTGTTGTTAAAAATCAGCGAAGTCTCCACCGCTGCCTTACATCGCTCCTCATCAGCGACCCATCATCAACACATCTTTCATTGATTGGCCGATATATGGCCGAATATTTTCAATTGTCCGTTGAATCTGAGGTCATCAGGGGGTTGAGTGGTGGGCAACAGACATCGACCGATCATCGGTCGGTGTTCGACCAAACATTGGCCCATAGTCGACCGATGTACGAACGATGTTCACCAATGTATAAACGATGTAATATACATCGGCCGCGATTACCGGTACCCTGTAACATGGTTTTATGATTAACAATGCATCGCTTGGCCTTTGTAATTCCATAAATTTGTAACCACGCCATTTTTATAAAAAAACTCATTGGTTGCCTATCGTATACACCATCACTGGAAAATGTGACTGATACTTTAAGGACTACTAGGCCGATTATGAACCAATGTTGGGGCATCGCTCACACCACGGATCACCACCAGCCGGAAAATGTGACTTAATAGGCATAAGTATCAGTCATATTATCCAGTGATTGGGTACAGTCCCTGAAACGTTCTACTTTCCCATTTTTCCGTTCGCTCACCGTTCGTTCACCGTTCGTTCAGCGTTCGTTCTCCGTTCGTTCAGCGTGCGTTCACCGTTCGCTCTTCGTTCACAGTATTGCGTTCACCGTTCACCGTGCGCTCGCGTTCACCGTTCACAAAACGTTCACCGTTCGCTCTTCGTTCCGTTTACTTTGCGTTCACCTTGCGTTCACCGTTCACTTATCGTTCAGTCTTCATTGTCATTCGGAACTCCGAAGTGAACGGACTTATCTTTTTGATGGTAAGGATTTACATGTTTTTTAATTAAATAACTTAGATATCGTGTTTGAAGAATAATTATTTCATTTCAAAAATTATCTACCGGTAGGTTATTTATATTTCTATTATTATAACTCAGCTGTTACTTATTTCATGAAATTTCCCTGGAAAATAATACATTAAGTACCTACATGTGTGTAGAACGATGCTAAAATATTAAATTTAAAAAAGGGCAATGTACAAAAGCTTCACGCACGGCATCAATTTGTTGTAATTTTAAAGAGGACAAATGGATGTATAATAATTAATCTAAGTCTTTTACAGGACAAGAATACATAAAAAGAATTATTTCTACAGTAACACGTATTTTAACGACATGTAGGTTTGAGAATTATGAACGGTACTGCAAATATTCAGTTAATTAAATATCTTTAGAGCTAATTCAATTGATGGTGTGGTTTTAAATTTTAGAAAAGACCAAAATGTTTAAAATAGTCTATTATTAGAGAAGGAAAATTCCTTCCTTCACCGTACCTAAACACATGCTTTAAATATATGTTTGGCATTCAGTATAATTAGGAACCCCCCCCCCCCTACCGGTGCCTTTTCTCCCGAAATAAAATTCTTATTGAGTTTTTTCAGTATATTTTAATTAATATTTAATTTCTATTGTAACACAAGAAAATCAGTCTTAAAACCAACATCAAACAGTCATTAAACAATAGTGTTTTAGAATAAACTTGTGCCGACAGTAGTATTTAGTATTTTAAACTGGCAGGGAATATGTTTCAAATTCAATTTAAAACTTAATCCTTCGAAGAATATATTCCAATTATTTTTTTCTGCAGGAATGCCAAAATCAGATCTAGAAATGATAGGGAAAAATATTAAAACTTCTTGGAATACTGAGTGACTCTTGGTCGGTGAAACGCGATTTCCACACCTCCACTGTGTCAAATTATTTTGATTGACAGGACAAGCACGCTACTAGCACGGACTTCCTGTGAACTGTATGAACTTGATGATGGAAAATAAAAGCCAATGATTATGGTCAATTGGATTTGTTAATCTAAAAAAATGATTTGCTTTACTGCTTGTAATATTTAGGAAAAATAATAAGAATTTTTATTTGATACAAATGTACTACAGATATCTGAGAATCGAGGGGGTTATCTCTCTCTCTCTCTCTCTCTCTCTCTCTCTCTCTCGTACATTTCTCTGTTCAATAAAAACTATGACAGCAAATTACTTATTTAGTTTTGAAAATTTAATCTATTACAAATAATTTGAATGCCTCTTTCCAACATCTTGACCGGGTATAATCACGGCCGGGAAATGTCTACAGATACATGAAGAAGTTAGCTAAAATAATCGTCATAAAAGAATACAAAAGGCACATAAATATAGAATATTCTGCAGTAGAATTTAAATAAAACGAGAGATTTATGCAGTACGATAACAGTCAATGTCAACAGATAATTGTAAATTTAAAAGAAAATCCGTTTTTTTTTTTACTCAGAATCGCTTTGCCACGGAAATACATACATGTACAAGTATGATTTATTTTTTCAACCGCGTACAATGTAATCACCGGTAATTCATTCTATAAGTAGTAGTTTTATCTTCAGAAGTCCACATTATTTTATTAGTGAAAAGAATAAGCATATTTACTATATAAATAGATTAATTTTATATTTAATCTAATCGCGTTCGGAAACAAATACACATGTTTTACGGCAATAAAATCGTGTTACAAAAAAATCGATTAAAACATAGGTACATATATGTACAGAACAAAAATGTTTTTAATATTTATTCATTTCTTAATTAATTAATTTATTAATTAATTTATTTATTTATTTATTTATTTATTGTTTATTTATATCTAAGCACCTGAAATTAGAATTATAGAATAATAAAATAATCTCAATGCAAGGAAAAGATCGGAGGCATTCTGAATAAATCGTTCATCTTGCGTTCACCGTTCGTTCACCGTTCACTTTGCACTCGCGTTCGCGCTCCGTTCGCGTTCTGCGTTCACTCACCGTTCACCGTTCACACATCGTTCACCAAGTTGCGTTCAGCGTTCGCACATCGTTCACCCACCGTTCGCTCTGCGTTCGCTCACCGTTCGTTCACCGTTCGTTCAGCGTTCGTTCACCGTTCAGGTGGGAAAGTAGAACGTTTCAGGGACTGTATACGATAAGAAACTGACTCAATTTTTGATAAAAATGGTGTGGTTGCCGGCCGGACACCTAAAGTAATCGGACGGTGACTGAGGCTATTTCAACTGGCGAATGGGTAGGGGTCATCGGTAGAAAATAAGTTCTAGTTAAAAAATCAGTGATGTCTCCATCACTGCCCCACATCGCTCCTCATTGGCAACCCATCATGAACACATCTTTCAAGGATTGGCCGTTGTATGGCCGAGCATCGTCAAGTGTCCATGAAATCTGAGGTCATCGGGGAGTTGTGTGGTGGGCAACAAACTCGATGTTCGACCAAACATTGGCCCATAGTCGGCCGACGTACGAACAATGTTAACCAATGTATGATCGATGTAATATACGTCAGCAGATTTCCCAGGAACATGGTTTTATGATTAGCAATGCATTGCTGAGTCTTAAACTCTTTGTATTCCCTCCTGAAAGGAGTAAAGTACATCCCTCCTCCTTACATTTGAAAGTATAAAAAAAAATATGAGACACAGATATAAGGTTTTAATTATTCTATAGAAAATTAAGGAGTGGGTCAAATTTCTATGGGGGTCATTTATTAATGTGTTTGTAGTCGTAGAATTACTGGTCTGGAATGGTTTTCTACGGTCGAAAAATGCGCCACTTGTCGCAGAATATTGAACTTCAGTAATTTTTCTATGTAGAAAAATGACACCATGGTCAATATTCTACGAGGTCACTTTTCGTCTTTACACCGCGGCCGGCAACCACGCCATTTTTATTAAAAGAAAATGTATCGGTTGCCCATCGTATACATGGTATACCCCATCGCTGGATAATGTGACTGATACTTTCAAGACTACTAGGCCGATAACGAACCGATGTTGGGGCATCGCTCACACCACGGAATATGCCTAGGTCACATTTCCCGGCCGGTAGCCGTAGACCGGTGGTAATCGGTGGTAATCCGTGGTGTTAACGATGCCTTAACATCGGTCCACATCGGCCTAGTAGTCCTTAAAGAATCAGTCACATTATCCAGCGATGGGTATACGATGGGCAACCAATGCGTTTTATGATAAAAATGGCGTGGTTGCCGGCCGGACTTAGAAAGGCCCAGCGATGAATTGATAATCATAAAACGATGTTCCAGGATAATCGGCCGATGTATATTACTTCGCTCATACATTGGTGAACATCGGTCGACTACGGGTCAATGTTTGGTCGAACATCGACCGATGATCGGCCGTTATCTGTTGAACACCACTCAACCCCCCGATGACCGCTGGTATTACCATTAACGAGGATCTAACGAAGTATCGTGACAAGATCATGTTCCTGGGCAGACAACTCTGTCGAAATCGCAGGATAAAATCAGTGTCGTCCTCCAATGGCAAGATCAAAATTTACGATCGGAACAATGATTCTCATTTTATTCGAGAAGAGGCAGATCTAGTACCCTTTGGACACGAAATGGCAATCGATTGAATTGTTACAAAAAAAAACGATAATCTGAAATGCATTTAAATAAATTTAGGACATAAACTTTCCTCCCACACCAGTTTTTTTTTCTCTTTCTTAGAACTCATGTAAAATGAACTGCATCATTTTATGTCTTTTGTTCTATGCAGTTCAACTTACTTGTACATTTCAAGACTTAGAGGTTCAATCAACCTCAAACTTTTTTGATGCAAAAAAATCTTGTAAAAAGTATTGTGTGTACAACACAGTGTTTGTATATATTTTCTACACACAATATTCCTGTTTCCTGTTTCTTTGTTTTGTTATTATTCTCAATGTATATTTCTTTGTTCATTTTTTTGTTGTATTATTTTTTTGTGTTACACTTTATAATCCTTACAACTTCAATTGTCATGCTTCATGCATTCCGCTGAATATACCAAACTCTGTATTTTTTGTCCCATCTCTAATGTTGCTCTTATCCAAAAACACCATTGCAGCACCTTTTTTATTTCCTACTGTACACTTTCACCAAATTTTAGACAATGGGTGACTCTGTTGAACAATACCGTGCTGCAATCGGTCTTTTTTATTTATCCTGTAGAGGTGTATGCAAGTCTTACTCATTCCATATCTCGTTTTGTGAATTTTTATCGCGCGTTCTTTATAGTATGATCAAAACATTACTTAGAAGTTCGACACGGTTTACAAAAAACTTAGTGTATATCAACTTTTACTTGCAGTTGTTTACGTTTATATTATTAGCCTGTGGTGATATTGAGGTCAATCCAGGACCCACTATCGAAAGTGTCCTTGACATTTTGCATCTAAATATTCGCAGTATAAGAAACAAATTAGGTTATTTGAACTCATTCGTCCATGCCTTTGATATATTGTGTTTTACTGAGACCCATCTTGACCATACCATATCGAATGATAATCTATTATTAGATGGTTTTAGTAATATAATACGAAAAGATAGAAATTGTTTTGGGGGAGGTGTTATGATCTATTTTTCAAATCAGATACATGTAACAAGACGCCAAGAATATGAACCTGCAAATTTAGAGTGTATTTGGTTAGAAATCGAAAACCGTACCTGTAAATACTATCTCTGCTGTATTTATCGACCTCCAAACGCTGATGCCAGTTTCTGGACTAAACTTTCATGGAGTTTAGATAAAGTAGGAGAATCCTCGAGTAAAATCATACTTGTTGGTGATATAAATGTAGATCTGTTAAATACTCCTCAAACACACATAATACGAGAAATAGTTTCAAATTCCAATCTTGTCAATAACATCCACGTACCAACGAGAATTTCTAACAATACACGCACGCTTCTTGACCCAGTTTTCACTTCAGCTGATATTCAGGTACATGATTCGGGTGTCCTTGAAATTGACCCAGCTTTTAGTGATCACAAAGCAACTTATATTGCACTAGCCTCAAATATAAATTACAATCGCGCTTACGAAAGAAAAGTATGGGATTATAAGAGTGGTGACTTTGACAAATTAAATTCCTTAATACAAAATTGTGATTGGGATAAATATATCAATGATGCCGACAATATAGACGCGGCTACTGACAATTTTTCAAATAAATTTCTCTCTTGTGTTAGACAATCTTTCTGTGAAAAAACAATTACTATTCGTGCACGAGACAAACCTTGGATGGACTCCATTCTGCGTAAAACTCTAAGACTTAGAAATAGATTACGAAATAAGGCATTAAGAACGAAGAAAGATTCGGATTGGGCTGAATTCAAAAAAGTTCGGAATACGTTCAATAACATGAAAAAATACGCTATAGCTAATTACTATGACAATATAGAAATGCATTTAGTAGACGCAAACAAAAATAACAACAAATTGTATTGGAAACTTATGAAGGACGCATTTAATGTTAAATCATCCAATGATATCCCTCCATTACAAATTACTACCGATAATGGGAAAGATAGCTTAGCCTTTTCTGATCAAGATAAAATTGAAGCACTCAACAGTTATTTTTCATCCATCTCGTGTATTGATGATAAAAACCATAGTCTACCACAAATCTACTCTTCGTGTAGTGATAATCTTAGTAATATCATAATTGATGAACAAGAGGTAGTTGACATTATTTCAATAATTCCTGTTAATAAAGCCACAGGTCCCGACTGCATCAGTCACAAAATGCTTAAAAATACTGTTTCTACTGTTTCAAAACCATTGACTATGTTATTCAATAAATCACTGTCAGAGAATGTTTTCCCGTCCATGTGGAAAGTAGCTCATGTATTACCTCTCTTTAAAAAGGATGATCCGTCTTTAGTGTCTAACTATAGGCCTGTGTCGTTGTTAAGCTGCGTTAGCAAAATTATGGAGAGAATTATTTTCAAACACGTGTATAATTATTTTCATTGTAACAATTTATTTTATCGATATCAGGCGGGTTTTTTACCTGGTCACTCTACAGTGTACCAACTTCTAGAAACTTATCATAGTATTGTGCAAAGTATAGACGAAGGCAAATCGTGTTGTGTGGTTTTTTGCGATCTATCTAAAGCATTCGACAGAGTATGGCACAAGGGTCTTCTTTTCAAATTACAAACGTATGGAATATCTGGTGATCTTTTACTGTGGTTTACAAGTTACTTGAGAAATAGATCACAAAAAGTTATGTATAAAGATCTGCTATCATCCAACCTCAATATATATGCAGGTGTGCCTCAAGGCTCAGTTCTAGGTCCTCTTTTATTTTTGATATATATTAATGATGTTGCTGAAAATATGCTTACAATGTGTAGATTATTTGCTGATGACAATTCACTGCAACATGCATCATATAATGTACTAGATATAGAATACAGGTTAAACCACGATCTTGAAGTTTTAGACAAATGGTCGAGTACATGGCTTTTAAGATTTAATCCAGCAAAAACAAAGGTTGTATTTTTTTCTTTAAAACATAGACCTGTTTTACCTAACTTGTATTTTCAAGGTAATGCACTGGAGTTTGTATCGGCGCATCGCCATTTGGGTATATTGTTGTCACAAAATCTCAACTGGTCTGAATATATAGATGGTATTGTTAATAATGCTTATAAGAAATTGGGGTTATTGAAGAAGTTGAAATTTTCAATCGGTAGGAAAAATCTTTCTCTTTTGTATACAACATTTGTAAGACCTACACTTGAATATGCTTCAATTGTCTGGGATGGTTGCTCTTTATCTGATGTAGAAAAACTTGAAAAAGTACAATTAATGGCTGCTAGAATAGTTACTGGTCTTCCTATATTAGCTTCAAGAGAATCACTCTATTTTGAAACAGGATGGGTACCTTTGAAAAACCGTCGCTACCAATCTAAAATGATTACAATGTTCAAAATTAATAATTGTAATGTACCGGAATATATACAAGATATAGTCCCAAAGAAACGAGAACACACATCAAGATACAATACACGAAATAAGGATCAATTAACTATCCCAAGGGGCAGGTTAGAAATATTTAACAAATCTTTTGTACCTGATGCAGTTAAAAAATGGAATTTACTGAATAAAGATACAAGGGAAGCCATCTCAGTCAATTCTTTTCGTAAGATTATTAGTGATAATAATCATAAAGCACCATCATATTTTTTGTTTGGTAAACGTATTACCAACATTATTCATACTAAATTAAGGCATAACTGTGTTTTGAACCAAGACTTATTCAAACGTAATATTATTGATAATCCCTACTGCTCTTGTGGTAAACACGAAGATGCCTATCATTTTTTCTTTGTTTGTAAAAAATACTGTAATGCTCGAAGTAATCTTTTTGACTATCTTTTCCGACTTGATTTAAACATCATAGATGTACACCTACTGCTATGGGGCAATGAAAATCTCTCAATCGAAGTAAACAGTGACATTTTTGCCGCTGTTCATAAATTTATAAATGAATCCTGTAGATTTAGCTAGATATATTATTGAATCTTATTTGTACACGTTTTTGTTACTATTTTGCATGACAATTATTATGTGTTTTTTTAAGGAGAAGAACTAGTAAGTTGTTAGAACTTGTTTCTTATCCTTTTGCTTGACAATAAAATATGTTCAAACAAAAAAACCCCCCGATGACCTCAGATTCAACGGATATTGGACGATGCTCGGCCATACATCGGCCGATCCGTGAAAGATGAGTTAATGATGGGTTGTCGATTAGGAGCTATGAGGGGCATCGTTGGAGACATCGCTGATTTTTAACTACGAATTATTTCCTACCGATGACCCCACCGATTCTCAAAATGGCCTTAGTCACCGTCCGATCACTAATGGTGTCCGGGCGGCAACCACGCCATTTTCATCAAAAAACGCATCGGTTTCTCATCGTATACCCGATCGCTGGATAATGTGACTGATACTTTACCAACGATTACCACCTGTCTACGGCCACCGCCGGGAAATGTGACCAAAGCATTGACATGGTTTATCTAAATTAATACAAAGGAGATGAAATTTCTTTTCGAAAAACTTTAAAAATTGTCATCCTCAATTACTGTGCATTGAAGCTACCCAGGTAATTAAGTTGTCTTAATTAAGGAAGGATATTCATATTTTAAGGGCGTAAGGATGATATCACCTATTGGAATTGGTGGTACATGTATCACCAATTCAAAACTAACAGATGGTATCATACTTTCATGTAAATTGGTTGAATGTGATTCGTCGAGAAACATTTGTTTTAACACTATTACCTGCTGAATAATGAAGCAGAATATCAGACACCTCGGCCCAACGACACCTCGGCTAAAACAGGTCGGCCCAAGATTGAAGACAGATCGGAGAATCTATAAGGCAGCTCAATCTAAACTGAATTTCAACGAGAAATATTTCATATTTCCAATTTCAGAGTTTGCGATTTTTAAAAGTAAATTATTTATTGAAAAAAGTAAAAAAAAAAAAAAAAAACACAATCATTTTTCATTTTTTTATTAATAATAAGGAAACTTACTCCAGCATATTAATTAATCAAGGAAGGAGAAGGCATAAATCACATAATTAAGGTGCTGAATCAGTCAATTGCTAAACAAACACAAAATCTGCAGCACATATGTGGGGTGCCAAGTGTGTGCTGGCGATGAGGGGTTAATTTCGAGCAGGCTCCATTGAATATTGTTTCCAACATTTCTTATGAAAACAGTAATGATTTCAATCATATTGTAAATTAAGAAAATTCATATAGATTTTTTTTTATAATCGCTTTAACCTCTCACGCTAAAAATAAAAATTACATGTAGGAAAGAATTGCTTAACTCTACGTTAATGAAAATATAGTACACGTATTACACATTTACATGTTCTTATAGCATTTACATTGCGCATTTCCACAAGAGAGATGCAAAAAATGATATCATATAGTCCCTCCACCACCCCCTCACCCCCTTCTCGATTTGATTTTTAGAAAGAAAAATAATAGTCAGAAAATACAAATTAATTATGAAATAATGCCAATTCAGACACTAAATTAATTTTTTTTCTATCACAAATTTTTACTTGGGCCGAGATGTCTTTTACATAGGCCGAGGTACGTGTCAAAAATGTTGGGCCGCCCTGTCAGGGCCGAGGTGTCAGCCGTCACGGATGTCATTGGGCCGAGTTGTCTGTCTACCATGAAGCCACGCCCTCCAGCGAGCAACAGTCAACATTGCTTGACGACAGGTGATATTCCAAAAAATGTTGCCTGCGCAGAATTTATGCGCGCAAGGTTCACTGTAATAATGTATTTGAATAAAACACTTAGTAAAATATAATAAAGATTGCATGTAGTTGAGTGTAATATTGAAGATTTTCACCCGGCCCTCGGTTGACAATGGTTTTCCTGGGGTGAACCTTTCAATGTAACACTCAGCTATTTATATACTTTAGTATATATCAGCTGTTCCAATGGGTTATAATATATTACCTATTTATTTTCAATAGGTCATTTCAGCAATTTGAAAAGGTATTATCTCCTATCTGAATAAGTGACCATGAATACAAAAATAAAAAAAGCGCTTATTATTGTGTTATATATACATCTTTGCATTAGCTTTGAAATTAATTAAAATTCTCTTCAAAGGAATCTAATAAGAATAAAACCCATTTGAAGTATTGTCAGCGAATTGTAAAGGCGAAAAAAGTAATAACTATTCATCCTCAACCTGAAATTTTATTTTAATGGAAGCGCTTCAAGCAAAACAACGCGTTATGTACTTAGCACTGCTTCAGTGTGTAAGGTTTTGCCTAAAAATAATTACATTTACAATATAACATAACTGGCGCCTTACCTTATAAACAAAGGCGACAGTAGCATGTCTGTATTGTCGTGTAACCGATAATTACATACAATATAAATAACTGGCGCCTTAATAAACAAACAAGGAATAAACAAACAAAGGCAATAATGGAAACACAACTGGTAAAGTAGACTGGGAAACCGGGACTGAAGCTTCAGGATAATACTGGGTACCACGTGACACATACCCAGCATATGGACAGACCAGGGTCAGAGGTCATAATACATGTAGTAGGGAGAATGTGAAACAAGGCAATTTCACCACATTCCTCCCCGTTTTATTTAACAGGTTTAAATTATATAATTACTAATACATGGGATACATTAACTTTTAAACTATTGTAGTTATAATAGATACAATAAACTGCAATAACTTGGTCGGAAAAGAATCCAGACCTATAATTATGCAAAAAGTGAGTAATCAATATAAGATATTCCACATGAACTTGGTCGGAAAACAATCCAGACCTGTAATTCAGGGAATTGTCTCAACATATGACAACTAAAACTGGTAAAGGCGACGGCTATTCTTGACGGTCTCCTTCAATAAGTACTGTACGCTAACTTGTAGTTTCGAAGCAACCTCGGTGGCGACGTCACCAATGAACGCTGGGGTGTTAACAGCTCCTCCTCCAGGTTTCATATATGGGGAATCTGTTTCCAACAGCAAGCGACTCATTGGGACGGACTGAAGACCGGCAACTTGATCGGCACTAAAGTTAGTCACAGCACCCGTGAACCCAAAGTAGACGTTCGAACAGCAGTCTAACCATTCCTTAACTAACTCTGGATCGCCCATGAAGCAATGAAGATGTATGGGTTGGTCTGGATCACACGATTTCCTAAGTAACTGGATGCAGCGTGCGTGTACATCCATCCCAATCCTGTCTGCGGCAATTCCGCGCAAGTGAAGGACGAGGACTTTATCCTTACGAGTTAACGTGAGCACTTGGCGGAAAACTTCATCTTGACGTCTCCACAGCTTCACAGGGACAGTTCTATCTAACCCAATCTCGCCTAAAGCCACGACATATGGACTGTTCAACATGTTCTTCAAATGGAGGAACCTATCTGGTGTCAATTCCTCTACATGCTTGGGATGCACTCCTATGGCCATTCTCCAAGGACCACACATGTCTACAGACTCTGGATGTGTTGATGGTTCACTATAGATGACTACTCCTCCTGAGACTGTAACTTCGAGGTTAGGACGTAGATCACTAGAATAGGAATGGGATAGTAAATCCTCCACAGATCTTCCTGAGGAACATCTCCATATGCGGGAACAAGTCCGGTCAAGATGGAAATGACTGTCAAAGGCTTCAAGAACGGTAGATGTCTGAGGACTGCAAAGCTCCTGAACTATACATGGGTCGCTCTGAGTTACTGGTAGTGGTTCTATAGGAATGTCCACATCAGATCCATAACTGACATCTATGACTGTAAATTCATCCTCTGTCGACGAGTCAACGACCGGAACTTGAGTCTCCTTGGTATCAAGAGTACTAGTGATGCCCCCTGTAACACGTCCATGTGTACGAAATTCTTCGCGCTGCATGGGCTGCAAAGGTGACATCAGCACTACTAAACACCTCCAGTGGAAAAGAGTTGCTGGCGAATTAAGGGGAGACAATGTAAAACCCTCAGGTGGCTCCAACCATCCTTGGTGTGCACACAATCTTCTCATAAACACGAGTGTATCTGGATGAAGAGTGGTGTCCGGGGTGAGCATTCCTGAACGATTTACATAGTCCACACCTGAGAGTAGGTCGGCATCAGGTCCTAAAACGCTCCTTACCAAAGACTGCAACGCTGCAACTTGTAACTGAGACAACGTAGACTCGTCCAAATATCGTAACGGTCTTATGTCGTTGAAGAGCTTAGGCAGGTGGCTACGTTGAACATGACGCTTGACTTTCCTCTCTTTCCTTCCACAGTCGGGAAACGGACATCTCTGGAAAAACGGGTGGTTGACGTTATGCAAATCCACTGTTACCTTGAGCTCAGGGTCAAGTCTAGGTCGCTTGGCGGACTGTTCTGTTTCCTTGATATCAGTCTGGACTCTGCGTGCAGAATAACTTCCAGATGACTTAACAGGTAATATAGACTTGAATGGCCTGGATACAGTGGTAGGCTTATGATGATCCTGGTCCGCCGTGTCATGTACTACGGAAAACTCCGCCGTGTCATGTACTTCGGAACACTCACAATCCGCCGTGTCATGTGTTACGGATGATTCCGCCACTTCATGCACTTCGGAAACGTCATCTTCATTCGCCTCTTCCATCACCGTCGACTTTTCCTCGGCAACATAAGGTTCAGAAGGTTCCATAGCATTCTCACGTACCACTTCTAGATCTGGATTGGATAACAGCCGTATATCCACACACATGGCTGAAGAAGTGGCTGATGAAACAGTTGCTGATGGGGGCCTTCTCTTCCTCAGTGGTCTAGGTTTACGGGACAATGATGGAAGGTTCTCATCAACCCACCTCTCTGAGCAGAGTATCGTGGCAGCTTCACGTCTTGTCGCCTCTATCCATCTGCTGTCACCTTCATCCCTGGCTAATCGGTATTGCTCTACTATCACGTCGCAAATGGTATGATGAGGAGTTCCATCGTTCAACAGGGCCAAGTCGTAAACTAACTTCTTAGGATCAACTAGACTTCTGTTGGCGGTTTTCCTTCTCACAAATGCGACGTAATGCTCTCCTCTGTTATGACGTATGGAGGGCTTCTCCGATTTCCAAGTTCTCTTGTACGATGACATGATTAATATTAATCAATATAGATATAAAGCTTATGTTCAATAATACAATTACAATAATATGGGGGATATAATATACAAAAAGACAGACAGACAGGGTGATCCAGAAGGACTTAAATATACATATATATGTATTAATTAAAGTGACATGACCCTGGTCTTAAGGAATGGTCCACTTCTTCTTCAACTGTAATAAGATTAATAACATAAGTATACTGTTCTATCAGCGTTGCAAATGACAAGCATATAACATTTTACTGCATAGATCAGAACCATATGTTATTTAATAAATTAGCAAACAACATTTATAACATAAGTGTACTGTTCTATCAGCATTGCAAATGACAAGCATATAACATTTTACTGCATAGATCAGAACCATATGTTATTTAATAGATTATTAATTTTCTACTAGCGGTCACATTCGGGGCATAGATAAAAGGACAACTTTTCCGCGTAATCTTTATCTACGTTGACGCAGGAACCGTGAAACCAGTCTCGGCATTCATCGCACTGAATCATAAAGGAACCCGTGTCCGGTCCATTACAGATACAAAACTGATTATCAGCCCTAGTATCTGTTGGAGCTTTGCTGAGGTGTTTGCGGATCCACTGCGGAATTTCGCGATCTTTGCACAATTTAATGCGATCATGATTCATGCTTATGATTTTCCCACGCAGTTTGACCTTGTAGATATACGCGGAAAGCTTCTCCGTTATTACTCCCGGTCCTTTCCATGATGGACTCAATTTGCGGCACTTACCCTTAATTGTCGCGGTATCAAGAACGTATACAATATCTCCAACTTTGTAACAATGTACTAAAGCCCTGAGATCGTAATCACGCTTCATGATACCCTGTGTAGTTTGTAGGGTAGTTCTAGCAACCTCATGAGCTGTACTAATGTTGTTCATCAGCTCAGCCAAGTACTGATCCGCATTTTGGGACTGTCCATTATTGGGAACCGGAAACATCAGGTCCACAGGTTGAGTCACTTCTCGGCCTAACATCAGCATATTTGGGGTGAAGCCGGTACTGCGGTTTATACAGGATCTAAGTGCACCAGCTATTTGTGGAATCCACTCGTCCCACTCACTTGGTGTTTTGGAAACATAACATCTCACCGCATCCATTAGAGTCCTGTTAAACCTTTCAACTTGACCGTTGGCTGATGCACGGAAAGGAGTGGTTTGTGTCTTATGGATTTGGAGTATTTCACACATCTCTGTAAAAAGTTGGCTTGTGAAATTCGTCCCTTGATCTGTTAATATTTGAAGGGGATATCCAAATCTTGTGAAGAATTCATTAATGGAGGCTTTTGCAGTTACCAAGGCAGTCTGTGACGGTAGGGGGATACACTCAACCCACTTCGTAAATTGATCCACCATCATCAGAATGTATGAGTTGTTATTCTTAGTAACTGGCAATGGTCCCAGAAAATCCAAATGAACTCTTTCCATCGGTATTCCTGCATGGAACTGGGTTAAATTACATCTTGCATGTCTGGTGGGTTTTTTATTTCTATTACAGATGGCACAAGATGCAACATAATTTTGAACGTCCACTGTCATGGAATACCAGTAAAACCTCTCCTTCACTCGGCCCAGAGTCCTTACAATTCCTTGATGTCCTGCAGCAGGAATATCATGGCACCTGCTCATGACTTCCACTCGCAAGGTTTTGGGAAGCACAAGGACTCTGTTGTTTTCCTCAACCTTATATAAGACTTCTCTTTCATCCAGTGTGAATAGTTCCTTATTAATCCAGTAGAATTTCGCTGCTTTTGACATTAGAGAAAGCTCATTTCCAGGCGCGAGTTTAGTTGCGAACCAACGATAAACTACTTTGATATCTGGATCCTCTGATTGAGCTCTCTTAATATCATCCCAGGAATGATTGGGCAGCCAGGACTGGGTAATAAGTCTAACTTGATAGTCTTCGTCACACTGGGTAGCTTTGTCCTCGGATACCTGTTGCGCTTCCGTGAGAGGCACTACATTGTCGACATCGTCCAGAAACTCACCCCAGTTCTTATGGGCTCGGTGGCAGTAAAAACATCCTCCACAGGGTAAGTCTTCTATTTTGAAATCTCCCCTATAGAAAGAACATGGGTTTTCTGCACTTATTCTGGACAGTGCGTCTGCATTGACATGCTTCTTACCTTCTCTATGCTGAATGGTCATATTGTACTGGCTTAATTCCTCCATCCAACGAGCCAATTGACCTTCAGGAAAACGGAAGTTCAATAACCACTGAAGGCTGCTATGGTCTGTACGTACTGTGAATGGTCTTCCTAGCAAATAGTAGCGGTAATACCGAGTAAAAACAACAACTGCTAGAAGCTCCTTGCGAGTAGTACAGTAACGTCGTTGTTCAGGTAATAAAGTCAGACTAGCATAGGAAATAGTCCTCTCCTCGCCATTTTGTATTTGAGATAATTCTGCTCCTATGGCAAATTCGGAAGCGTCGGTATCCAATATAAAATAACCATCCTTTGTAGGTAGAGTAAGAACAGGAGCACTTGTGAGGGCCAGTTTTACTTTTTCAAAAGCCGACTGTTGCTCCTCACCCCAGTAAAACCTGTTCTTACCTGTTATCGCATACAAGGGAACTGTCATCCTAGCGAATTCTTTGATGAAATTCCTGTGGTAATTTGCAAATCCACAGAACCGTTCAACATCCTTAGTGCAGGTAGGTACTGGCCACTTGCGCACTTGATCTATGTAGCTGGGTCCAATTCCTAATCCTGTTTTGTTGACGGTACGCCCCAGGAATTCCACTTCCTTTCTAAACAGCACACACTTCTTGGGTTTAAGTTTCAAACCATAAGATCTAAATCTCTCAAGAACATCAACAATATTATTTAAATGTTCCTGAAAGGTTTTTCCCAAAACAAGTATGTCGTCAAGAAACGCCAGGACTGTTTTCCAATGTAGGCCACGTAATACAAGATTCATCACTCGGGAATAAGTACTGGGTGCATTACAGAGTCCGAACCCCATCCTATTAAATTGAAATGAGCCATATTTGGTAATAAAGGCAGTTTTCTCTTTGTCTGCATCTTTGACTTTCACTTGTAAGTAAGCCCAGTTGGCGTCTAATTTCGAAAACCAAATATTTCCGGTAAGTGTGTCCAAACACTCGTCAACCAATGGGAGGGGAAAGACATCCTTTTTGGTGACTGCATTTAATGCTCTGTAATCAACACACCACCGGAGGCTGCCATCTTTTTTCCTTACAAGTACAGGTGCCGATGCCCATTCGGATGATGAGGGTTCAATGACTCCAGCACTAAGCAACTTATTGAGATGTTTTTCCTCCTCGTCCACATAACATGCAGGTGTTCTACGCAGGCGTTGTTTAATTGGCCTAGCATCTCCGGTATCTATGCCATGCTCTATTGCCGTAAAATTTCCTAGGTCAAATTCGTTCTTGGCGAAAACATCTGCATAGGACGATAAGACATCTCTGAGGAGTGATTTCTCTTTGGATGATAAATGCTCTCCAGACTTGATCAGCAGATCTTTAAGATGTTCAGGTACCTCTTCCTCTTTATCTTTATCTGTATCTTTAGAGGACACTTTCTGAATTTTGACTTCCCCAGGGTCATTTTCTGGTAATATATCTAAAATCTCATGAGCGATTCCAACTTCCTCTCCCTGTTTTAATTTGATGTTCTTACTAGATAAATTAATAAAACAAACCAAAGGTGTAGAACCCTTAGATTGTAGTATTCTGGGAGACAAAAGAGTATTTGATTGAATCGGCTCAATGACGTAATCATCCAATGACGTACTTAAACTGCATGGTACTCTCAGTACAGCATAGGGTGGAACATTAGTCTTTTTAATCAATGTAACTTTAGCCACTTTTGCTGTACTAGGAACACCATCAGAACAAGAATTCATTGCTATACGCTCCTGGCCAATTTCAATAACACCCTCACTCATGTTGATTATTGCTTGATGTTGTTGTAGGAAGTCAAGTCCTAAGAGCATATCATCATCCACTGGCGCCACAAATACTTCATTGTCAATGAAAGTCTGAAACCCTATGACAATACTTACCGGCCTGACTCTATATCCTGTCATTCTTAAATCTCGTCCTGCTGTATGTCATATTACCTTTTTTCAGTATGGGTGGTTTTGAACTTATCAGATACTATAGTTACCTGAGCCGCGGTAAGAATAACCGCTGCAACAGGTACACCATTTATTTCTAACTGGACTTTAATGTTAGAGGATGACCTCATTTTTCTTATGTAAATCTCGTCGGGTGGGTCAGAATTATCAATGGTCAGGCCTTTATTAGGCATCAAGGGCTGGCCTACTGTCCTGATCCCTTCTCGTTTCCCTCCTCCTTGGGACTAGCGAAGGCTACACTCTTTGATGGTCGGTTCAGGCTGTTGAGGCTAGGACAATCCGCTTTAAAATGGGATGTACTGCCGCAGCTATAACACCTCCGCGCTGGGGATGGAGATCTCGAAGTGGACCGAGACGCTGAGTTCCTAAACCTCGGTGGACTGCGACTCGGTGTCCTTGGTCTTGCGAGGGCTTCCATTTTCTTCATGATAGTGTCCAGATTTGTCTTTAGAGAGCCAATATATTCTTCGAGTTTCGAGATACGATTTTGTACCCCATCCCCTTGAACCTTAGACACTTTGAATTGATCTTTGTGGGAACATACGGAACCGGTATCCGCATCATCCCCACAAATCAATATTTCTCTAATTTCCCTCCTCCCCCTACCATAAATCGCTTGGTGATTATATTGGAAACTTTTTAGATGATCAATTTTTTCCTCGATATTGGTAGGGTGCTGGTTTATGGCATACTGACCAGCTTCTTTGTCAGTACAGCCATGACATATTCTCTTTATAGCCTGTTTGAGCATATAATCTTCAGGCAAGCCTTCATAAGCCCGAAGAGCTAACTGAAACACACGATCAGCCCACTCTTCTAAACTTTCTCCGGCTACCTGAGCGAGTGAATTTATCTTCAACTGAGCTGTTTCGGGTATTTCTTTATACCCGAACCTCTTTTCCATTTTTTGCATTAATTGCAAAAAACCTATTTCTGCGTCTTGCGATATAATTGTCGCATAGTATTCACTCGCCTTTCCCTCTAAACACCAACCCAAATAATCTTTGGATTCTTGAGGCCTCCAGTTTTTTACTTCTGCAAACCGCAGAAATTTTTGCTGGAAAGCCTTCCAAGAATCCTTTCCATCATACCGCATTGACTTGGGCAGAGTGTCAATTCTGTCTTGTCGATTGTTCTGCGGTATTTGTGGATAAGGCAGAATTGGCTGTGCATGCGGGTGTTGGTGTATTGGAGGTGCCTGTGGATAAATTTGTGGTGCATGTTGCTGCAAATGTGGTGCTTGATGTAGTTGTGGTGGCGGTTGTGGTGCCTGAAGTGGTTGCAGCTGCATTTGTGGTGGTGGTGGTGCCTGCAGTGGCTGTGGCTGTGGCTGCATTTGTGGTTCTTGTGGAGCGGGGGGTATGTGTTGCTGTACTGGTGCTACCGGTGGGGGCACATGTTGCATTTGTGGTGCAGGAGGTATGTGTTGCTGTACTGGTGCTACCTGTGGGGGCATATGCTGTATTTGTGGTGCTGGAGGCATGTTTTGTGCCGGTTGTACCTGTGGTGCTGGCTGTGGGGGCACATGTTGCATTTGTGGAGTAATGTGCTGTACTGGTTGTGTCTGTGGTGCTGGCTGAATGTTTGGTACTGGTTGTGGCATTTGTTGAGGCACATGTATTTGTGGTGCTTGTTGAGTGGTATGCATGTATGTTTGTGGAGGTGCCTGGGTTGGTGTGGGCTGCATTTGAGACATGCCCTTATCACCTAACGGTAATGAACCGCCCGGTGATTGGGATGTTCCCATATCTTGCTCAAATGTCATGGCATTTTGCATACTTGAAACATTTAACGGTACTGAACCGCCCAATGTTTGAGCATGCAATGCTCCAGCAAATGGTTGATGACCTCCATAATTAATCATTTCAGGCTCAGGTTTGACAGCCATAGATTGAAAAACCCCTGGCTGTGCAAATCCTGGTTGCCCCTGGATACCGTATTGTGGTGATGGCAATGCATACGGGGGATACTGCTGATATGGTCCCCACGGATGCATACCATATGGCATCATCTGTTGTGGATATGGCATCATCCCCCACTGGTTAGAATATCCACTAGTGGGTGGATATGGATGCATGCCATATGGAGGGTATGGGCCTTGCTGATTTGTGGGTACGCCACCCAACATTGTAAATTGCCCAATTTGATTTGCTGGAGGTGGTGGATACATCACACCTTGTTGAGAGGGCACCTGTTGTAACACTGAAGGGGCTTGTGTGCTTATTATACCCCCACCACTTTGACTCAGTGTGCTTTGGCCTAAAGCCGTTTCATGTTGAAACGACTTAAACTTAGCTCCTTCAGAGTCTTTAAGTGGTTGAGGTAATTGATATGCTTTTTGCACACCAGGAAAGTTGTAACCCTTTTTTTCTGACATTTTCTTGTTATGCGTGTCAATAACTGCTTGTACATTTCCGAAAATGTCATTAGTAGCCACTGGTGAGCCAATGATATCTGATGGCATGTTGTCTTTTGACATAATTGGCACATCAGTGACTGGCGTATTCTGCTGCAAAGTAACAGGGGTACTGCTCTCTGCGTTACTTGCATTTAACGCAAGATCCCCTTCAGTTTCAGTCATTTGATCTTCAATTTCTTGATTTTCAATGTTTCCTTGATTTTCAGCCATGTTGTTTGCAAGCTGATTATCCCATTCAGGGTTTGGCTGAAAATCAATTTTAGCAAGTTCTTCTTGAGTAATATTCAAGTACGGAATGTGTTGAAAATCTGCCGCGCTTAAAATATTACCAGATGTATACTGATACTTTAGAATATTTTCCGCTACTGCTGGTCCAACGCCTTTAATTGCTTGAAGTTCTTTCTTGCTGGCGTAGTTAATTTTAATCATTGTGACCGCTAGTGCTTGATGACTGACTTTGTTCTAACTTAAAAAGCCTGAACAAAATCCAGAATGTTTTCTTTACTTAATAAGCCAGAAAACTAGTAAGACATGAATGATTGTTCTACAATTAATTTTGTTTTAACTTAAAAAGCCTAAACAAAATTTAAAGTGTTTGTTTTCTTTACTTAAGAAGCCAGAAAACTAGTATGTTTTGCTTGATTGATTTTAATTTAATTTTGTTCTAACTTAAAAAGCCTGAACAAAATTCAAAATATTTGTTTTCTTTACTTATAAAGCCAGAAAACTGTTGTTAATTGAATAATAAAAAACAATTAATACTTGTGACCTAATCCCCAAGGATAAAACTTTTGTTATAATTATGCATTCTACAGACTTCAATGGGACTTATACTACATCACGCAGTTCACCACGAGGTCACCACGTGACGTCTATAACTTTTGTTATAATTATGCATTCTACAGACTTCAATGGGACTTATACTACATCACGCAGTTCACCACGAGGTCACCACGTGACGTCTATAATTAGAAAATATGCCATACCCCGGGGATAATTAATTTCAATTTGTAATATTAGTTATGTAAAAAGTGCTGCTAGAAATGAAAAGTGCTGCTAGAATCCTACTGTCCTATCACAGAAATAATTTAAAAAAAACCTAATGCTTAAATGATTGTATAATTTAAAGCTTTGTATTACTATCTGGAAAGAAAAATTTGTGTTGAATATCCTAAGTAAATAAACAAGGTCAGATTTTAACTAATTTTCAAGGAAAAAATTCTTTAGAATCAAATATTGACAGTACACACAACCGTGACAAATTGAAAATGAAATAATTTTTTTCAAAAATTTAATATTTCAAAAAAGAAAACGTCTATTTTCTTTTATTCTGAAACGTAAATAAACTTTTACAAAAAATTCCGGATGTTTATTTTCTCAAACAGGAAGTCACGTTGTGCTAAAGCTAAACTGCGCAAAACGTCACTGTCAGTTTGGCGCCAAGGCGAGAAAAAATGGCGACCGACAAGACAACAAATGAATGAACAAGATATCGAAAAATTTCAATAAATGGAAATAATGCACTAAACACTAATATTATCGTATCGACGTTAATTGAAACAGCCAAAAACGATAATATATTGCAAAAAAGTATGAAAAAATTTCTAATTACATGAAAAATCTACACTTGGCAGGTCAAAATCACCCACGTGTTTACATAAACACGAGTGACAGGAAAATCTGCTCTGAGTACACAAATATCGCACACAACGTTTTTATTGAAAACGCACGTGTACGCATGTAATAATGCACTCAAAATAATAATTTATTCACACAATAATATTTTTTCGTACAACGTTAATTGTTAACGCCCGTACGAAAACAAAAATTCAATTCAAATACGAAAACTTCACCATGTGCTTCTTGTAAGCACAAGTGAAAAAATATTAAATTGGTCAAATTGTAGGCTTTGCTACTAACGTTATAATATATAACGCCCGTAACAACAGGTTCCTATATATTCCAAAATGACCAAATTAATGCACGATATGTCACTTGTCACCTCGTCTTTCGTTAACGAGTGACAAACACTTGCTAGTTTAGCAAATGTAAATATAAATTTACCGGCGACGCCAATTGTCGTGTAACCGATAATTACATACAATATAAATAACTGGCGCCTTACCTTATAAACAAAGGCGACAGTCAATGAGTCCAGGAATAAACAAACAAGGTAACAAAGGCAATAATGGAAACACAACTGGTAAAGTAGACTGGGAAACCGGGACTGAAGCTTCAGGATAATACTGGGTACCACGTGACACATACCCAGCATATGGACAGACCAGGGTCAGAGGTCATAATACATGTAGTAGGGAGAATGTGAAACAAGGCAATTTCACCACAGCTGTTTTCTAATAATTAAGAATTTCTTCAAGTTCTCTTTAATAATTTAAGAATATCAATTACAGGAATTTGTTTCGGTAATAATAATTTTTTTTACCCATAGCTAGTATTCTGTAAATTTATTACCGACACAATAAGTGCCTGTCCATGTGGTATCTACAATGGAACTCAACATGTTGAATTTCATTGCAAATACATACATAAGTTATAAACCAAACCTTCCAAAAAGAAATACAAATATCATTCTGTTCTCGTAATTATTGCTTTACAATCTGCAACCTTTTCTTTCACTACAGGTGATGAGAAACGCATTGTCGTTGACGTTTACTTCGAAGAAACCAATTTCCACTGAATATTCATCGAAGTCGAGGAACGAGAAGCGACTGTACTGGAACGGTAAGGATTGTCATAGTATTAGGGCATAAAACGTTGATAATGTGCATTTATTTTAATTTTATCACATATATGACATGTCTAGGTATAAAATTTCAAATGCGAAAAACTGTCAGATCATATTTTTTTAGAAATAAAACTACAGAAAAGGAAATCACTTTTAATTTAATATATCATAAAGCGGTTTGCTTTTGTTTTACACTTGGGGGGGGGGGGGGGGGGGGGGGGGGGGGGGGGGACGTTCTCGTTGTTCTCGTTGTTGAATAAAAATATTTTAATTGCATGGATCATTGAAAATGCACGCATATGTCAATATGAGAAAACACTTTTTAAAGGTTTAATGATGATGTTCTTTTTTTTTGCTCTCGTTTAACGTTTAAATTTTTTGCCTAAAAGCGGAAGGCGGTTAAACAAATCATCACGTTAACCATCGTAACCATGGTAACATGATATTAAGATAAGATGAGATGCATTATTACTAATTCAGTGACCATATGGGCATGAAGAGAAACAGAAGAAAACAAGATGTGTTTGTGAAACACTATGCGCCCGGCGGCAACAAAGTTCGAAAAAGCTATTTTTAGCATATAGGTCACAGTGAAAGTCACAAGGTCATTGACCTTGGTGTCATTTGAAAGAGCTTGATTTGTAGAAAATGCATACCAAATATGAAGTCTCTATCGTCAATGGTTCAAAAGTTATGGCGAAGGTTAAAGTTTGCAGACAAACATACAGACAGACAGTAAAAAAAAAAATAAACGCCTCGGATCTATCGATCCGAGCGCATAAAAAGCGTAAAATATAGGTGAATAAAAACATCATTTACTATTATGTTTTTGTAACTTTCTGAATAGACTAAATGCTGAAAAAAGATTTTATACATTCCAGATCCGAATCACAGTGGGAATAAATCTGTGTACTGCATGCAGTTTGATGTTTCTGGTCTCACAGAAAATGAACTATCTGCATTTACAAAGACCTTGCACAACGACGTGTCCAGCATGAAACCGGATATTGTGTACATACAACAAACGAAGGAGGGCATATACTCGGAAGAAATCGGACTCGGGATGAAGAGATTGGGGTATGATGGCTACATACAGAAGGTCACACCCGAACTAAAACAGGCTACATTCTTTCGTTCAAAGCTCCTTCATGGTTTACAGAACGGCTCGAATGTTTTTAACACATCAGCGACTGGATAATGAATCATGAAATGTTATTGGTCAGATGTTTGGCTTGCCCAGTTCTAATTGGCTCTTCATAATGATATGATGTTGAACATCGTATCCGTCCTGAGAGCAAGGATTCCATTGGTCACAAAGGATATACAGGATGTCATGTGTCACCTGTTCCTTCACTACTAAAATATTCTTTTGGACAAGATAGTGGATGGATTAATACAAGTATCACTGAAAGGTTATCATTACTTTTAAGGCATGTAGTAAAATGATACTTTACACAAGTTTATTTTATACGGCTATGCACATCTTATCCACTCTGTTCTCTTCTCATTTTTTTCATATGTGAAGAAGAGAACAGAGTGAAAAAGATGCCCTTGTGGTTCATGCTTACCGAAACTAACACTTCATTACTTAGACACAATTCAGTGGCGGATTTAAGAGTATTTATTGTCAGTTCATTATATACACACACTGAATTGACGATGGATTTTCCTTTATTTCCCGATTTCCTAAACATGACAGGGAGCACACGGCGGATGTGACTGGTCACTCTTCCATGGCACCTGATCCCACCTTTGATGTTTTGGAGTTCTGCTCTTATTTTATATAATGATTGTTTTATGGACTTTTGAGCGTGAATACTGTTCGTTATCTCCATATTTCATTCCTATGCTTTAGTAAGAAAAAAAAGATGTATATATAATGTACATAATTATGTAGCCTTCGAATGTGTTCAAGAATTTTGGAAATAATTTTTGTTTTCCATCCTTCACTGTTTTTAAAAGTTAACATGATTAAAATATGTTGAAATAAATTTGTTTTCGAATGATATATTTGTTTGTAAATTTTTTGACTTCGATAGATTGACTGAGTGTATCCTCCCATTCTACACTCCTAGTCACTGAACAGTGAGCTAGGTATCTTTATCGTGCTAACGCTTGCTGTGACACGGGGTCTCGGTTTTTTAGGCCTCGTCGGAATGACCCGCAAATATACCTCAAAATGCCGAGCGCTTGACGAAGAAACCGTTCCCACCCTGTTTTTGCTTTATATATACCTAGTTCAGTACAGGCCGGGGTTCGAACCTTCCGATTACGAAACGAGCTCTCTAATCTGTACAGGCCCATATTAAAAATTCCCCTATATAACCATTATTTAAATCCTAAATCGAGAGAGGTCAAGCAAATTCTTTTAAGGATGGCCTATCCGCAAATGGACATGGCACTACGAATATGCAATAAAAGTTACTACCTACGCTGATTGTGATAAAGGTTTTTAAGGAATCTGAGTAGGGCTATGTTGTTCACTGTCGCTCCATCGAGATTTGGATAATTTTTGCTACATGTATGATGCGATAATGTGAAAATTATGAAGCGATAATACGCTGACAATGGTGCAATGATGATAAGCGATGGGTTGCGGTGGCATGATGACGATGGCCCGACAATGACGATATAATGCAATGACCATACGAAGTGATAGCGCGATTACAGGATGGTGCGACAGTGATGACAATTATACGATGAAGATGAAGCAATGTTTGTTATCACTCTATCGTTCTATTGCACCATTTTTTTTGTCGTGCAATTTCATTGCTATATCAATGTTAGGTCACGTCACTGCTTCTTCGTCATTGCGCCATCGACCTTTTAGTTAATGCTCGATAGTGCGATAGTGAAATATTTGGCCTTACTAGGATCCCGTACAAATTATTACCAATGAATCAATCTTTTTCTGGATGTTAGCTAGTGTGTGTTTTTGTTAACACACTCATTTGCCATTACTATTTTCTGTGAGAGCTTGCTTGAATTATCAGGGCGATTTATGCAGTATAATAGTAAGCAATCTAGGGATGTTTGCAATACGTTGTGGTATATTGATCTTTGACCTATACTAGTATTCTATATGAATGCTTACAAATCATGTTAAGGTCTCATCCGGAAGACCCACAGATTTCATTCAAAATGTCGAGCGCTTGACGAAGAAACAGTTGCCGCCTATTTTTCTAAATATATACCTAGTTTAGTGGAGGCTAGTGTTCGAGCCTTCCATAAACGAAGATCACGATCTTTCTCTGACTTACACTCTGTAGAAGTGTTACCTGGCCCCAAGACCTTAAAGTGAGGACAGACTAAAGTCGAACTTTCAAAAAAGTGTAACTTTTAAAATGAATTTTAAAATGAAAAAAAAGTTTCAAGTTACGTTTGCATTCAAATATGTCACAAACTTGAGACAGTTTTTAAACATGTTCGATAAATGATGATTAAAACATTCCAAATATAAATTTTGACTTGAGTCTTTTCTCAGTTTACAGTCTTTGAACCTGGTAGATATATTTCTATGACCTACACTCTGTATTAGTGTGATTATATGGAGATATTTTTCTGACCTTCACTCTGTATTAGTGTGATTATATGGAGATATTTTTCTGACCTTCACTCTGTATTAGTGTGATTATATGGAGATATTTTTCTGACCTACACTCTGTAGAAGTGTGATTAGGTAGATATATTTCTCAGACTTTACACTCTGTAGAAGTGTGATCAGATAGAGATTTATCTCTGACTTTACACTCTGTAGAAGTGTGATTAGATAGATATATTTCTCTCACTTTACACTCTGTAGAAGTGTGATTAGGTAGATATATTTCTCTGACTTTACACTCTGTAGAAATGTGATCAGGTAGAGATGTTTCTCTGACTTACACTCTGTAGAAGTGTGATCAGGGAGAGATGTTTCTCTGACTTACACTCTGTAGAAGTGTGATCAGGGAGAGATGATTCTTTGATTAACACTCTGTAGAAGTGTGATTAGGTAGATATATTTCTCTGACTTTACACTCTGTAGAAGTGTGATTAGGTAGATATATTTCTCTGACTTTACACTCTGTAGAAGTGTGATCAGGGAGAGATGATTCTTTGATTTACACTCTGTAGAAGTGTGATTAGGTAGATATATTTCTCTGACTTTACACTCTGTAGAAGTGTGATTAGGTAGATATATTTCTCTGACTTTACACTCTGTAGAAGTGTGATTAGGTAGATATATTTCTCTGACTTTACACTCTGTAGAAGTGTGATTAGGTAGATATATTTCTCTGACTTTACACTCTGTAGAAATGTGATCAGGTAGAGATGTTTCTCTGACTTACACTCTGTAGAAGTGTGATTAGGTAGATATATTTCTCTGACTTACACTCTGTAGAAGTGTGATCAGGGAGAGATGATTCTTTGATTTACACTCTGTAGAAGTATGATTAGGTAGATATATTTCTCTGACTTTACACTCTGTAGAAGTGTGATTAGGTAGATATATTTCTCTGACTTTACACTCTGTAGAAGTGTGATTAGGTAGAAATATTTCTCTGACTTTACATTCTGTAGAAGTGTGATAAGGTAGATATATTTCTCTGACTTTACACTCTGTAGAAGTGTGATTAGGTAGATATATTTCTCTGACTTTACACTCTGTAGAAGTGTGATTAGGTAGAGATGTTTCTCTGACTTTCACTCTGTAGAAGTGTGATTAGGTAGATATATTTCTCTGACTTTACACTCTGTAGAAGTGTGATTAGGTAGATATATTTCTCTGACTTTACACTCTGTAGAAGTGTGATCAGGTAGAAATATTTCTCTGACTTTACACTCTGTAGAAGTGTGATTAGGTAGAGATATTTCTCTGACTTTACACTCTGTAGAAGTGTGATTAGGTAGATATATTTCTCTGACTTTACACTCTGTAGAAGTGTGATTAGGTAGATATATTTCTCTGACTTTACACTCTGTAGAAGTGTGATCAGGGAGAGATGATTTTCTGACTTACACTCTGTAGAAGTGTGATCAGGGAGAGATGATTCTTTGTAGAAGTGTGATTAGGTAGATATATTTCTCTGACTTTACACTCTGTGGAAGTGTGATTAGGTAGATATATTTCTCTGACTTTACACTCTGTAGAAGTGTGATTAGGTAGATATATTTCTCTGACTTTACACTCTGTAGAAGTGTCATTAGGTAGATATATTTCTCTCTTTTACACTCTGTAGAAGTGTGATTAGGTAGATATATTTCTCTGACTTTACACTCTGTAGAAGTGTGATTAGGTAGATATATTTCTCTGACTTTACACTCTGTAGAAGTGTGATTAGGTAGATATATTTCTCTGACTTTACACTCTGTAGAAGTGTGATTAGGTAGATATATATCTCTGACTTTACACTCTGTAGAAGTGTGATTAGGTAGATATATTTCTCTGACTTTACACTCTGTAGAAATGTGATCAGGTAGAGATGTTTCTCTGACTTACACTCTGTAGAAGTGTGATCAGGGAGAGATGATTCTTTGATTTACACTCTGTAGAAGTATGATTAGGTAGATATATTTCTCTGACTTTACACTCTGTAGAAGTGTGATTAGGTAGATATATTTTTCTGACTTTACACTCTGTAGAAGTGTGATTAGGTAGATATATTTCTCTGACTTTACACTCTGTAGAAGTGTGATTAGTTAGATATATTTTTCTGACTTTACACTCTGTAGAAGTGTGATTAGGTAGATATATTTCTCTGACTTTACACTCTGTAGAAGTGTGATTAGGTAGATATATTTCTCTGACTTTACACTCTGTGGAAGTGTGATTAGGTAGATATATTTCTCTGACTTTACACTCTGTAGAAGTGTGATTAGGTAGATATATTTCTCTGACTTTACACTCTGTAGAAATGTGATCAGGTAGAGATGTTTCTCTGACTTACACTCTGTAGAAGTGTGATCAGGGAGAGATGATTCTTTGATTTACACTCTGTAGAAGTGTGATTAGGTAGATATATTTCTCTGACTTTACACTCTGTAGAAGTGTGATTAGGTAGATATATTTCTCTGACTTTACACTCTGTAGAAGTGTGATCAGGTAGAAATATTTCTCTGACTTTACACTCTGTAGAAGTGTGTTTAGGTAGAAATATTTCTCTGACTTTACACTCTGTAGAAGTGTGATCAGGTTGGCGTAGATATATTTCTCTGACTTTACACTCTGTAGAAGTGTGATCAGGTTGGCGTAGATATATTTCTCTGACTTCACACTCTGTAGATGTGTGACCAGGTAGAGATGTTTCTCTGACTTTACACTCTGTAGAAGTGTGATCAGGTAGAGATGTTTCTCTGACTTACACTCTGTAGAAGTGTGATCAGATAGAGATATTTCTCTGACCTACACTCTGTAGAATTGTGATCAGATAGAGATATTTCTCTGACTTTACACTCTGTAGAAGTGTGATTAGGTAGATATATTTCTCTGACTTTACACTCTGTAGAAGTGTGATTAGGTAGATATATTTCTCTGACTTTACACTCTGTAGAAGTGTGATTAGGTAGATATATTTAGAAGTGTGATTAGGTAGATATATTTCTCTGACTTTACACTCTGTAGAAGTGTGATTAGGTAGATATATTTCTCTGACTTTACACTCTGTAGAAGTGTCTAGATATAGACTTTACAGTGTGATACACTCTGTAGATATGTTTCTGACTTTACACTCTGTAGAAGTGTGATTAGGTAGATATATTTCTCTGACTTTACACTCTGTAGAAGTGTGATTAGGTAGATATATTTATCTGACTTTACACTCTGTAGAAGTGTGATTAGGTAGATATATTTTTCTGACTTTACACTCTGTAGAAGTGTGATTAGGTAGATATATTTCTCTGACTTTACACTCTGTAGAAGTGTGATTAGGTAGATATATTTCTCTGACTTTACACTCTGTAGAAGTGTGATTAGGTAGATATATTTCTCTGACTTTACACTCTGTAGAAGTGTGATTAGGTAGATATATTTCTCTGACTTTACACTCTGTAGAAGTGTGATTAGGTAGATATATTTCTCTGACTTTACACTCTGTAGAAGTGTGATTAGGTAGAGATATTATATTTCTTAGGTAGATATATTTCTTTACACTCTGTAGAAGTGTGATTAGGTAGATATATTTCTCTGACTTTACACTCTGTAGAAGTGTGATTAGGTAGATATATTTCTCTGACTTTACACTCTGTAGAAGTGTGATTAGGTAGATATAGATATATTTCTCTTTACACTCTGTAGAAGTGTGATTAGGTAGATATATTTCTCTGACTTTACACTCTGTAGAAGTGTGATTAGGTAGAGATGTTTCTCTGACTACACTCTGTAGAAGTGTGATCAGGGAGAGTGATTTTCTTTGATGATACACTCTGTAGAAGTGTGATATAGACTTTACACTCTGTATGTGATATATTTCTCTGACTTTACACTCTGTAGAAGTGTGATTAGGTAGATATATTTTTCTGACTTTACACTCTGTAGAAGTGTGATTAGGTAGATATATTTCTCTGACTTTACACTCTGTAGAAGTGTGATTAGGTAGATATATTTTTTCACACTCTGTAGATGTGTCAGGTAGAGATGACTTTACACTCTGTAGAAGTGTGATTAGGTAGATATATTTCTCTGACTTTACACTCTGTAGAAGTGTGATTAGGTAGATATGTAGGATTGTACATCAAAGTGTGATTAGGTAGATATATTTCTCTGACTTTACACTCTGTAGAAGTGTGATTAGGTAGATATATTTCTCTGACTTTACACTCTGTAGAAGTGTGATTAGGTAGATATATTTCTCTGACTTTACACTCTGTAGAAGTGTGATTAGGTAGAGTGTGACTCTGTAGAAGTGTGATTAGGTAGATATATTTCTCTGACTTTACACTCTGTAGAAGTGTGATTAGGTAGATATATTTCTCTAACTTTACACTCTGTAGAAGTGGGATCAGGTAGAAATATTTCTCTGACTTTACACTCTGTAGAAGTGTGATTATATTTCTCTGACTTTACACTCTGTAGAAGTGTGATTAGGTAGATATATTTCTCTGACTTTACACTCTGTAGAAGTGTGATTAGGTAGATATATTTCTCTGACTTTACACTCTGTAGAAGTGTGATTAGGTAGATATATTTCTCTGACTTTACACTCTGTAGAAGTGTGATTAGGTAGAGATGTTTCTCTGACTTTCACTCTGTAGAAGTGTGATTAGGTAGATATATTTCTCTGACTTTACACTCTGTAGAAGTGTGATTAGGTAGAGATATTTCTCTGATTTACACTCTGTAGAAGTGTGATTAGGTAGATATATTTCTTCTGACTTTACACTCTGTAGAAGTGTGATTAGGTAGATATATTTCTCTGACTTTACACTCTGTAGAAGTGTGATTAGGTAGATATATTTCTCTGACTTTACACTCTGTAGAAGTGTGATTAGGTAGATATATTTCTTTGACTTTACACTCTGTAGAAGTGTGATTAGGTAGATATATTTCTCTGACTTTACACTCTGTAGAAGTGTGATCAGGTTGGCGTAGATATATTTCTCTGACTTTACACTCTGTAGAAGTGTGATCAGTGTAGGGAGATATATTTCTCTGACTTTACACTCTGTAGAAGTGTGATTAGGTAGATATATTTCTCTGACTTTACACTCTGTAGAAGTGTGATTAGGTAGATATATTTCTCTGACTTTACACTCTGTAGAAGTGTGATCAGACTTTACACTCTGTAGAAGTGTGATGATATATTTCTCTGACTTTACACTCTGTAGAAGTGTGATCAGGTAGAGATATTTCTCTGACTTTACACTCTGTAGAAGTGTGATCAGGAGAGCGTAGATATATTTCTCTGACTTCACACTCTGTAGAAGTGTGATTAGGTAGATATATTTCTCTGACTTTACACTCTGTAGAAATGTGATCAGGTAGAGATGTTTCTCTGACTTACACTCTGTAGAAGTGTGATCAGGGAGTGATGATTCTTTGATTTACACTCTGTGGAAGTGTGATTAGGTAGATATATTTCTCTGACTTTACACTCTGTAGAAGTGTGATTAGGTAGATATATTTCTCTGACTTTACACTCTGTAGAAGTGTGATTAGGTAGAGAGGTTTCTCTGACTTTCACTCTGTAGAAGTGTGATTAGGTAGATATATTTCTCTGACTTTACACTCTGTAGAAGTGTGATTAGGTAGATATATTTCTCTGACTTTACACTCTGTAGAAGTGTGATTAGGTAGATATATTTCTCTGACTTTACACTCTGTAGAAGTGTGATTAGGTAGAGATGTTTCTCTGACTTTACACTCTGTAGAAGTGTGATTAGGTAGATATATATCTGTAGAAGTGTGATCAGGGAGAGATGATTCTTTACACTCTGTAGAAGTGTGATCTGGTTGGCGTAGATATATTTCTCTGACTTTACACTCTGTAGAAGTGTGATTAGGTAGAGATGTTTCTCTGACTTTACACTCTGTAGAAGTGTGATCAGGTAGATATATTTCTAGAAGTGTGACTTTCACTCTGATAGAAGTGTGATTAGGTAGATATATTTCTCTGACTTTACACTCTGTAGAAGTGACTTGCCACAAAGTATCCTTGGGTGAAGGGGATTCAAGTTTGTTCAAATGAAGGGCCACACCCTCATTCAAGGGGAGATAATTGCGTATTAATGAAAATTTGGTGGCAAATTTTAAAAATCTTCTTCTCAAGAACCACTGTGCCAGGAAAGATGAAACTTATGGGGAAACATCCTCAGGTAGTTTAGATTCAAGTTTGTTCAAATCATTACCCCCGGGATTGGGCGGGGCCAAAATGGCCGACCCAAGTTTTACATAGAAATATATAGGAAAATTCTTTAAAAATCTTCTCAAGAATGACAAAGCCATAATTCATCATATTTATTTGGAAGCATGCTCAGGTAGTGTAGATTCAAGTTTGTTCAAATTATGATCCCCGAGGGTAGGGCGGGGCCAAAATGGCCGACCAAGTTTTACATAGAAATATATAGGAAAATTCTTTAAAAATCTTCTTCTCAAGAACAGCAAAGCCATAATTGCTCAAAAATCTTCTTCTCAAGAATAGCAAAGCCATGATTGCTCATATTTATATGGATGCATCCTCAGGTAGTGTAGATTCAAGTTTGTTCAAATCATTACCCCCGGGGGTAGGGCGGGGCCAAACTTTTGGATTTAAACTTTTCAATAGTATTGTAAACCAATTTCTACTTTTTTCCTAGCCACAATGCTCGGGTTAGCGATGTGGCCCATGGGCCTCTTGTTTAAGCCTGACTTTCAGATAGGGCACTGCTTTGTTTTTAGCTCACCTGAGCTGAAGGCTCAAGTGAGTTTTTCTGATCACGATTTGTCCGTCGTCCGCCCGTTTGTCAGTCTGCCCCTCTGTTTGTAAACTTTTCACATTTTCGACTTCTTCTCAAAAACTACAGGGCCTATTTTAACCAAAATTGCTACAAAGCATCCTTGGCTGAAGTGGCATGAAAATTGTTAAAAGAAGGACCAAGTCCCCTTCCAAGGGCGGATGATTAAGAAATTACAAAATTTGGTGTAGTCATTTAAAAAATCTTCTTATCAAGAACCACTGATCCAGACAATCTGAAACTTATGTGGAAGCATCCTAGGGTAGTGTAGATTCTAAAATGTTCAAATCGTGATCCCCGAGGTTGGACGGGGCCACAATAGGGAATTTAAGTTTTAAAAAGAAATATGTAGGAAAAATCTTTAAAAGTCTTCTTCTCAAGAACCACAGGTCCGGAAAAGCTGAGACTTGTATGGAAGCATTCTAAGGTAGTGTAAATTCTAAATTATTCAAATCATGACCCCCGGGGGTTGGGTAGGGCCACAATAGAGAATCGAAGTTTTACATAGAAATTATATAGAAAAAATCTTTAAAAATCTCTTCTCAAGAACCATTGGTCCAGAAAAGATGAAACTTATGTGGAAGCATCCTGGGGTAGTGTAGATTCGAAATTGGGGGGGGGGGGGGGGGGTAGGGCGGGGCCACAATTTGGAATCCAAGTTTTACACCGAACTATATAGGAAAATTCTTTAAAAATCTTCTTTTCAGGAACTTCTGGTCCAGAAAAGGCTCAAAAGCTGAAACTTTTGCGAAAGAATCCTACGGTAGTGTAGAATTTAAATTGCCCAAATTATGACCTGTTTGGTAGAGTGGGGTTACAATAGGTAAAGCAAGGGGGAAATCGGGTAAAGAACATCATAGTCTAAGCTTCTCAGGTGAGCGATATGGCCCATGGACTTCTTGTTAACTTTTGCCTTGGCAACTCATTTTTTGACATTTTAAAACCTTCATGACAACTTAAAACTCTTGTATGTTGTAGTCATCCACCAGTTTGTACTTTTTATGAATATTCATTCGAAGCCAAAAAAAAAAGATTGAAAAAGAGAATCCTTTTATTTTACTTACAAAAATATTAATATATCAATTATATATACACGTATCAAAACAAACCAATTCACAAATATAGAGCTAGCGACATATTTATCTGTGAGTATAAATTCAAGACGTTCCTTTCAACATTCATTTTAAAACTAATCTGTAACAAAAATATGTTATAAATAAATCTTTTACAGTATTTCATTCCTATAAAAATAAATATATCAAATTTTTAAAACTACAAGTAGTATTTTTTTAACAATTTAGAAAAAGTTACATTATGCCAGGCATAATCTAAAACCACGTACATTCAGTTCACCCGAGATCCCCGCGATCTGTACACGTGTTAATGGCATCTTTACACGTGATTCTTCCCTCACAATCACACGAACACTTAATTTGAGAACACTTGTCATTGATCACAAAATCAGAGTTCCCGGGGTACTTTGACCCGGCGTGTTCACACTCGGTACACGACTTTTTCTTGTCCCTACAGATGTCCACGGTGCGGCTCGGTGGACAGTTATAGCTTCCGTCACAATGACAGTCGCAATCGTATTCGGCACAGCCGTTTACGTACTGGAATCTTGTGCCCGATCGGTACTTATTGCCTTGGACCACGCATTCGGTACAGTTCGCGGCCTCAGTTTCTTGGCGCGCGCGATGACTCCCACATCCGGGGATTCTCCTCGTCCTCTCAGCAGGACAGACGTAGGACCCGTCACAGTTACAGTCACAGTCGAAGCGGAAACAGTTCTTGTCGTACTGGAACCTTGAGTTCGGCTCTCTGTCGTATCCCTGGACATTACACTTCCTACAACCCCCGCTCTCCTGGGTGCAAATGTTTTCGGTGCGATCAGCAGGACAATTCCATGACCCGTTACAGTAACAATCGCAATTAAACCTATAACAACCATCTTCATGTTGGAATTGGGAGTTTCCTGCATATGTTTTACCGTGCGCTGTACACTGCCTACAGGACGACCCGTGACCTGATGACCCAGACCCAGAGCTGATGGAGTGGGTCTGACAAATCTCCTGTGTTTGAGATGCAGGACACTCCCAACTACCGTTACATGCACAGAAGCATGTAAATCGATAACAATTGTCATCAAACACGAATCTTTCGTTTGGTTTTCGTTGAGCTCCACCAGCAACACAGTAAAAGCAGCCGGTGTTGCCATAACTATTAGCAGACGAGTAACCGTATCTATAGAGATGACTGTGTTGGGAGGCAACATTTTGGTGACTGGAGCCCCTTTGATTTGATGATCTACTACTGCTGGAGGAACCACCTTGGCGTGTTGACCAACTACTACTGGAGGAAACATTCCGGTAAGACGACCTACCACTGCTAGCAGAGCCACTTGTATGACTGGATCCACGATCACAGAAGTTGACTGTTTTCTCAGCAGGACAATTGTATGCACCACTACAGTCACAAGTACACGTGTACCGATGACATTCTTTGTCGTATATGAACTGGGCGCCTGCACTGAAAGGCGTTAAAAGATTGAAATGAGAGACTAATTATCTAACGTATAGATTTTTCGAAAGTACTAGTAGTTTATTAACGAAATAACATATTTTTCAGCATACAAACCGATGTTGTCGCCCCGTTGGATCCGTGCACTGTCTACAGTGATGTTCATCCTCGCCATGCCTGCAAATTCTGCGGGTGTTCTCCGCAGGGCAGTTGTAAGTTCCGTCACAGGCACAGATACAGTTATATCTTTGACAGTCCTTATCGTATGTGAATCGACTATTTGCACTGAAATAGAATTCTATTTCCAAATGAAATTATTAAAACTTATATAAAAAAGGAAAACAGTGAATTGTAGATGTTGATAAAGTTATTCATTTCTAAGTAAAAAATAGGAGTAAAATATTCCATGGTTCTTTGAAATCAGATGTTTATTAGAAGCCACTGTCGGGTATCCGCGCCGGTTGTGACATGTTTGGATGCGGTGAAAATGGCGTAAAATCCACAAACGGGGAATACTGTGTACCTTTTCCAGGTCTATATTTCGGTAAATATTAATTTTTTCTCTCAATTTTTTATTGAAATTCTATAGGTATCTGGTTAATTTAAATGATGTGTTTCAATTCTGTTTATGGAGTTCATTAAATAACTCGTTGATGCACTTTTTTATCGATGCACTTGACATTCATACCCCTTTAGCAAGTTTTAATTCGTGATTGTTAAAATAATATCAGATATATTTAAAATCTGAAGCAGCCAAAAGAAAGAAAAATCATTTTACATTTAAGATATTAAAAGTGTAATTTATGTCCCATACAAGAAATGTATTTAAAAACCGTTTTATTTTATGTACCCATAACAAATATAGTACGGTTTGGATGATGGGAGTGTTCTGGTTTGGATGCAAATTCAACATCTATATGTTACGGTTTGGACGGTCTATAGTTTCAAATTTCTGAATCCTGTAGAGCTATGCGAACCAGTTTGCTTCTTTAATACACCCTTACATGAAGGAAATGGCGTTTATGATAACATATACATGTATATTAGTATCAATTCATAAAAAAAATTCACAGACACATAAGAATTCCCCTTTCCCTTCTTCATACATTGTTTTTACAGTTGATTTCATATAAAAATGTTGAATCCCTTTTTTCTCCACACAATTTAAAGGAAAGTTTCGATCACACCCCCTTTTTTCTTTAAAAACGATATTACGTGTCTGATAACATAAAATAAATGTAAAATATGTTAAATAAAATGAAAAAAAAATCGTATAAAGCATATCCCGTCAACAGTCCTGTCCCATTTATAAGGCAGATTATCCTTTGTTGATGCTCTTACATCGCCCGCGAGGCGCACTGGTTAGAGCGTCTGCCCTCGAGTCGCGTTCAGTAAGAAGTCGATCCTTACGTCGCGGGTTCGAATCCAACTGTAGGAGAGAACGGTCCTTCGGATAAGACAATATAAAGCGAGGTCTCGTGTCGCAGTGCGTGCTGGCACGAAAAAGATCCGTAACTGCTCAATGACACTTGTGCCGAGTATAGGACATGTAGATGGTGCTCACAGCTGTATTGTGCGACTGATCGTGTAATGCCGGACCTCACTTTGCAGAGATTTTAAACTTGTAATAAGCTTGCTACATTGATTGCATATGTTATATTCTCCCTCACTATGTCCATTTAAATGTAAATTTATATTCTAAGTATGAGAATAATAAGAAAAGAACTCTATATTACATACGCATTGAATCAGAGGGGGGGTATCATTAAATAGGCATGCATTGAACATTGGGGCGTTGGTTATCCCCCCCCCCATTTCAACAGGCATATAATCAAAAAAGGGTAAGCAGTATATATAGTGTTTGAAAAAATGGTAGAGAAAGAAATTAACCCCCCCCCCCCACACACACACACACACAGGAAATAGGATTTTGGGGATTGGAAAATTTCAATTCTTTTTTTTGGTCCATCAGTTAGCCCCCCCCCCCCCCATTTTGCTTCCGACGCCAATATGCCAGGATAGGTACTCGTTATAAACTTTTATTTTGCATTGTATTATATAACTATAATATTGATTAATTTTAATGTAAATGATTATTTCATGAATCAATATATTCAGCAGAATAGTATGTATTGTACATATAAACAGAATATGTCCGATTATGTAATAAGAGAATGAAATTAAAAAAAACCCACATGAATCAGTATATTGACTAAGGGCTAAAAAGGGGGGGGGGGGTCGGCTTCTTACACCATTTCCCCCAAATATAATTCATAATTAGCCTCTTGCTGTGGAACTTGTTCATTGAAAGGCCTGTAAACCTACTCTCTTTTTTGCGGGGTTGCAGTACAGTCAAGTTATCATTTTAAAGTATTTGTTTGTGATACCCCCCCCCCCCTTTTTCGAAATATGGTTTATGAAGTCCTGTTTTGAACCCATTTATTTCTTCGTTAAAGATGTTTCTAGGTAAGTTTTCAAACAATTTATCTGGAAACCCCACCCCTTCCTTTAAAAGTGTTAAAATTGACATTTTATACCATAATGTTAAGTATTATTTATATCAAAGAATCTCATCCAAACCGTATCAGAACTTCATCCAAACCGTACACAGTTTTGTAAACACTGGCATCCAAACATGTTACGTTGTTCTATAGAATGTCACCATCGGAACAGTTTCTTTGCATTATATTCGTGGATTAATGGCAGAGCTGCAGGATAAATAATTACTTTTAAACACAGGCTGTCTCTTAGTTGTAAAATTACATACTACAGATTCCATTTAATAAGACTAAATCCTTTCGATGAGTCGAAGCGGTTGATTGACTCCGCCATATTCACTGCATCCAAACATGTCACAACCGGCGCGGATACCCGACAGTGAGAAGCGGTCCTTAAAATGTCAAAACTTCCTCTTTCACTTTTCAAAAAAAATTACAATAAAACTGCTTAGCATGGTATTTATCAAAGATAATTAACAAACGGGTGTCGCCGTCCGTTGGGATCTGTGCACGGTCGGCATCGCTGCGGGGCTTGGGTTGGCTCGGGGCAAATTCTTCTAGTTTTCTCGGAGGGACAGTTGTAGCTTCCGTTACATGCGCAGTCGCATGTGTATCTTAGACAGTCCTTGTCATAGAGAAACTGTGTGTATGGTCTGAAATATATATCAACAAAAGCATAAATGTCATTGCAGATTTAAATGGTAATTTCATATTAACAACTGTAGATACTGTACCAGCATCTACATGATAACGAAGAAGATAATGCCACTCCACTTAGTCAGGGATTGTTTTACAAGACTTACTGATGTTCGTGTCCATCAGGGCCTGTACATGGTGAACACTGGGGCCTCACTTGGCAGACCCGCCGGAGGGCGCTGCACCGAGGACTTCCGTCACACCCACACTCACAATCATACTCTACACAGTTCTCTACTCGGCGATAACGCTCACCGGATCTGTATAATGACGACATTAATTAAAAGTGGAAATTGTTACAGATATTACTCCAAGAAAAAAATTTTGATGCACTTTAATGAAAAATCAATTTTGCGGGCTGACAATTAGTTTGATTTATTTTAAGTCATATATACGGGCACTAGATTAAGACTTACTGATGACTGACACCATCATGAGTACACGGTCTACACTGATTTTGGTCCGGACCACAGGTATTCGTAACTTCTCTGTCACAATCGTGGGTGCCATCACAAGAACATTTACAGTGAAGCACGTGACACTTGTCATAAACAATTGTAAATCTAATGGAAAAAAAATAATTTGGGGTATTAATTGAAAAAAAATAAAACATAATAAATCAGCAGAATTTTTTTTTATAGTATTTTATTCCGAGACGAATAATCCTATTCCATTTGTGTTTTTGCAAAACATTCCCTTACTTGGTGTTTGGCGAATAGTCCTTTCCTTGCACGTGACACTTGGTACATGTTGGACGTGGGGCTGGCGTTGTTGCTGTATGAGATTCGTGATGACACGTGTTTTCCCCTGAATCTCGACATCCATAGCGACCACTGCAGTAACACTCACAGTTATATCGCTTACAGCTCCGATCCAGACTGAAAGGCTGTTCAGACGGATACTCCTGGTTCCCCACTCGACAGGGCTTGCAGTGTTGGTGATCAATATGTGGCGCGGGTGTGGTTGGTTTAGAGCATATGTTAGTTCCTGTATTGACACAGTTGTGGGTGCCATCACAAAAACACTGACAGCTATACCTATAACATCCCTGCTCTCTGTGAAATTTGGTTTTGCCTTGATGAACTTTTCCATCAACTGTACAGGACCTGCACGTGTTAAGTTCATGAGAGTCATCGCCGATATATTCAGCATTGGCTCTGTCACACGTATAACGATTGTCACATTCACAAGTGCAAGTCATTCTCCAATTTCCTTGAGTGAGCGTAAACTTTGAATTTGCAGGCCTATAATGACCTTCAACGGTGCAACCACCACATGTTTGAGGTTCTGCGCATGTGCGAAAAGGAGATGAACACCGAACATGTCCGTTACAATCACACTGACAAACAGTTCTCTCACACGATTTATCGATGTTGAATTGGGTATTAGGTTGCCTGGTCACACCGTTGTAGACGCATGGTAGACATCCATCGTGATGCGTACAGCCCGGAATCTGTGTCCTAACACAGGTCGCCATACCATCACATTCACATCGACAAGATGTCCTCTGACAATCTTTGTCAAATGTGAATCGAGAATTTGCTTCATATCGTTTTCCTTCTACATTGCATGGTCTACACTGGCTTTTTTCAGCAAAGCATTCGTTAACACTCACAGCCCTACAGATGGCATATCCTTTGCAGTCACACTGGCATCTATATCGAACACAGCCTCGTTTATAATCAAATACAGCCATACCGTGATACCTTTTACCCTCCACCACACAAAAATGACAATCATTGTTTGATACCCCACTATCTCCTGGTAAAAGAAAGCAAACATTGTATCTGTAGAACAAAGTTTTAAAAATGGAATCGATTATATGGAACAGATACATGTAGTGTGGAATACTTACTGATAACAACTGACGTAGATCCTCCCCTTGTCACGGACACTCCTCCTCCACTGCCGCCTGTTGACACAATTCTTCTCCGTATGACTCTAGAACTTCCTGTACTTCCGCTAGAACTGACCGAAGATCCCCCGCTGACAACTCGAGACCCACCACTGACTATCCTTGTGCTTGAGGAGCCACCTCGACCACTTATAACACTTCCACTTGAACTTCCGGTAATGACTCTTCTGCTTCCGCCTGATACAACTGTGCCCCCAGAGGAACTTCCACCAGATATAACCCTCCCACTAGAATGACTACCGCCACTGACGACAGTTGATCCGCCATTTCCAGTAATGACTCTTCTGCTTCCGCCTGATACGACTGTGCCGCCAGAGGAACTTCCACCGGATATTACCCTACTACTAGAATGACTACCGCCACTGACGACAGTTGATCCGCCAGACTGGACGTGTGTGCCGCCGACGTGTGAAGAACTGCTGGATCCACCTGTTATCCTTGAACTACTTATGACATGAATTTGTAAATTACATAACGTGTCTACAGGAGCTTGACACTGAGGCAGGCCGTTACAAGTACACTGACAGCGGTATGTCGAACATCCAACGTTAATTTCAAAAGAAGATCTAGGTGCGTGTTCAATACCGTTTACAATACACTTGCGATCACATCTGTGGGACACTGAGAGAAAAACGGCTGAACTCTTTGAGTATTTTATAGTTCCAGATAGGATACCCTCTACACAAGAGTCGATGATCTTCTTGGCGACTCTGTATCCGGAATTACAATAGCACCTCAACATGTGTCGATGGCATCCATCCACGTATTCAAATTGGGAATTGCCAGGGAAGAAGTGATCATTTATTTTGCAAGCTGAACAATACCTAGCTGGTGTGCTGCCAAGAGACTTCAGTTGGAATTCCTGGAAATAATGACTATATGAGGAACAAACACTGGTTGCTTGTTCAACAGGACACTCTACCTTTCCATCACAATTGCACTGACATTTGTACTTAATACAACCCCATTGACTGTCGAAAGAAGTCCTACTGGTATGGCGACGGCCTAAGAAATAGCAATCTCTACACTGACTTCCAATTTGATGGGAGGTGTCACCAGTGTATATTGCTTCTGCTGAACATTGCCACCCTCCATTACAATAGCACTCACAATCAAAGCGCCAGTCCCCTTCCTGTAATGAAAAACGGGACCCACCGGCCACCTTATTCCCATTAACGTCACAGGTATAACAGCTACCCGAAGTATGAGGGTGGCAAGTGTCCACGGCTTTTGAGCCCGGACATTCCCAAAATCCGTTACAATTACATATACAATCCTGATATTGCATACAACCGTCTGTGTGATTAAACACTGACTGACCTTTATAAGATTTACCGTGTACGTCACAAGGATAACATCCGGTGCTAGGGTCGATCAAACAAGTATTTTCGGTTTTTTCTGAAGGGCATTCATAGGAACCGTTACAAGCACATTGACAGTGAAATCTATAACAATCCCCTCGCTCGAATGTGAAAGGAGTGTTGGCTGGGTATGTTTGGTCGTCGATCACACAGTCTCTACACTGCTGCGAACAGGTCCACTTGGCATGCTCTTTTGGGCACTTCCAGGACCCATTGCAATTACACTGACAGTGATCCCATTCCCAGCAACCCTCCTTATGCCGAAACTGGCTGTTCCCTTGATACCGATTTCCATCCACTTCGCATTCTCTACATCGATCCGTACATGTCCACTTTCCTGCCTCAGGAGGACATGACCATGACCCGTTACAGTGACACTGGCAAGGGTCATAGGTTATACAATCAACGGTGTGTGAAAATTCTGTATTTCCTGCATATTTCCTACCGTCGACACTACACTCGCGACATATATTGTCACATGCCCACCGATAGCTTGTGTTGGAACAATAATAAGACCCTCCGCATGAGCAGTGGCAGTCTGTCCATTCATGGCATCCATTTCTGTGTACAAAGTCGGTATTTCCGAGCTGAATCTTTCCGTTAACATCACACGGGCTACAAGACCCACCACTCAGATCCACCCCACTCCCCCCGCCTTGTCCACACACTTTCTTATGGGTCTTATAGTCACAATTCCATCTACCTTCGCAGTTACAGAAGCAACTGTCCCATTCAGAGCATCCATTCCGGTATTTGAAATAAGTATTTGGATTTTCCAACCTGTCTTGTGATACCAAACATTGTCTACATCTTGAATCGGAACTTCCAAAGCTCCCTCCTGCACCTCCGCCTCTCGAACCACCACTGGAGTAAGATCCGCCTGAAGAAGAAGAGGATGAACCGCTTGAGTATCCACCGGATTGTCGGCTGGAGGATCCACTTCTCTGTGACGACGAGCCACCACTGCTGTAGGATCCCGAAGAATAAGAACGACCCCCTCCACCGGAGAGCTGAGTTATTACAGTGTTACGACAGATGTCTCTACCCTGCGTACAGTTCCAGAAGCCATCGCAATGGCAGTGACAATTGCTTAGCTCTGTACAGCCACGGTTATAGTTAAACGGAGCGTTACTGGGAAACAAGACTCCATGTACGTTACACTCCTTGCAGTTCTGACCTGATGGGCCTGTACGATCAGTATTTCTGTTTCGACAAATGTCTTCATTCTTTTCCCGTGGACAGTCGTACCATCCATTACACTGACATTCACAGTTGAATTTGATGCAGCCCTCTGTGTAAGAGAACTTCTCCCCCGCGTTATAGGTAGTCCCACGGCGGTTGCACTTCCCAGTGCAGTCTGCAATGATAAATGAGTCTGAGTATGATTCAATAACAGACCAAACATAATAGGAAGTATTTAAAAAGTAACGCGTCACGTATAATCTGAATACGATTATTTTTATACCATTGATGATAAATTTACTAGTATTCTTTTAAAAAGACAAATGTAGCCCGTTAAAAATTCACAAAATACTTATTCTAAACATTAAAAGTAAATGAGAAGATTCTTTTCAGTCCTCTGGTTTTACATCAGCCATCCATCTTTGATACTTACCTCGTGTACTTTCCGGATTTCCAAACTGCGTACCGTATCCTCTGTCAGCTGAAATGAAACAGAGATGATTGAAACACGCGACTTGAAAACAATACAAATATGACAGGCTTTATAAATACCGGTAGATTACTTGTTTGTTTGTGAACGTAATATTTAAAAAAAAGAGTATCTACTTGTATGTTAAAAGTAAAGATTATAAACAGTTATCAATCTCGTTAATCCAGTAAACAAAACAATCGTGAACAGGGCCAAACCTGGATCCCTGACACACCAGAGGTGGGATCAGGTGCCTAGGAGGAGAGAGCGTCCCCTACTGACCGGTCAGAATCGCCTTAAGCCCCATGTATTGACCAAATATACGTAGTACTTCGTAGTCAGCGATATTTAAAGGAATCACTTAAAAATTGTTATGAAACAAGTAAAACAGACTATACCCTAAAGATGAAGTGTCATTACAAACACGGTCATTATGAGGATTGAAGAATGTGCAAAAGCCTGAAAAGGTTGGTTTAAAGGTTGTTGAAGTCCGTGTACCATTAACTTAATTTGTCAGTACCCTGCCCGAATTCAAAAATAGATCAACTCCATGGCGTAGCAAATCGATCTGAGAACATAACATGCAGATTATGTTGGATAACTACTTACGAAAAAAAAAGGGAAGTTGACGATAAAACTGCTGAAGACATTCCATTTGTCATACAGTTACTATTTAGTCATTATTTGCGTTTCAACTTAAATGTTTTTTTGTCGATTTTAATCTGTAATTATATTTTATTACACATTTTCAGAAATGTTGGAGTTCTTCAAAGATATGTATGACTCCTTTTTTTTTACCTTTAAGTAACCATATCATTCCAGGAAATAAATTATGAAATCTTGAAATGTAACAACAGCATCAGTGTTAATTTAATATGCCTTTTACTTGGTTGGTATGTTTTACGGTTGTGATTTACCTGCCGTTACTATCTCCAATACACTCACTGTCAGGATCACTGCCCACACCCAATACGTGAGGGGGGACGAGTGAGGCCGCATCGTTTGGATTTAGACAGGACCTGTAATACATTAACACTAGTACACTCACTGTCAGGACCACTGTACACACCCAGTACGTGAGGGGGGACGAGTGTGGCCGCCTAGAATACAGGTATATACATATTAATACTAAGAAATACATCAAAGAAGGACTAAGTAGGAGCGAGACAGGACCTACAATCCAGAAAAATGTATTAACTTACATCAAAAAAGAATCTTTGGTTGAGATAGGACTTATACACTTAATCATATTAATATTAGTATATCATGATCAAAGAAAGACTTGGTTGTGAGACAGGACTTACTAGCAAAAGGTAAATAATAGTACATCAAAGAACGACTAACCCAAGGAGTTTAAAAGGACTTATAATCCAGGTAACCTTGAATACTAGTACATCGAAAAAGGACAAAATGTGATATTTTTATGGGGAAAAAAACATATATTGGCATAGATTTAAAGAATGGACTTAACTTGAGGCTTTCTTGTTTACAATGCTTGTTTTTAACCTCTAAGTCTTTCCAGGAACAAGAGATGAACCCCTCATCTGTAGATATAGGGGTATTAGGAAGTACCGGTGTTTGACAGTCAGCTTAATGTGTGTAGAACAAAGATCTGTCGTTATATGTTTGTCTGTCTGATTATCACGTTACAAAGCAGTCGACATCCCGCTGAGAATCTATGGGGGATACGGGAATTAAAGTCAGATGAAGACTCCATTATATGCCGCTCTGATCGACGAAGACCCTGAACATAATGCTGTTATAATACCCTTGGAGATTTTTGTATATTGTATATTCTTTAACAGTGAAAATTGGTTGCTCAAAATAAAACAAAGGCAGTTTTGATTTATGTTAATTTGTAAAAGTTCCTCCTGTAACTATAACCGAAAATAATCGTAATAAAAAAATCAACCTTTGCCTATATAATAATTGCTTGAATATTTCGAGAACTGGCCAAATCTTTGCAACATTTACAGCCAAAATACAAGTTTTATATGAATATTCCATTTACAAATTTGTTAACATTAAAGCGAATTTCTACAAAAAATAAAAGTGTGGACAAATATAAAATTTTATTATATGTCATAAATAGCATGCTTAAATTCGTGTGTCTCAATAATTCTTATAGTAAGGAATCATGCAGTTAACATAATTGATACTTACTTATTTGTCCCTGTTCTGTTGACCAATTCCTTCTTTTCTCTCTTTCCCTGCGAATTTCAGTAGCACTAAGAATTAACTACTTACTCATACATTCTTCTGGTACTGATGATGCGGGGTAAGAAGTGATTGAGTCAAGTGGTCTCTCACCGACAATAACGCACTCTGATATACACCGGGCAAACTGGCTTATATCATATTTACATAGCAAACAGAAACAAAACATTCCTTTGGTCGACAGCTAAAACTTTCAGCATTCAAGAAATTTTTGTCTGACTTTTCTAAATAATACTTTAATTTTTTACATGCTTTGTCAGACTCATGCATTTATTTTAAAACGAAGCGTTTGGGCGATTCTTGTCTCTGTGCACAATAACAATGCCTCCGATACAATTGTTCGTTACTCCCGGTTCCTTTGCTGCGCTGAGCTGCGGTTGTGTGTGTGTTTGTACTTCGTCCGTTTACATGTTTTTGTACGGTCTTCCGTCACGAGTAATTTAGCGATAAGCCGCAAAAAATGACAGAAAGTGGGGATTACGTTCCCCTGTTCCGACTCGTCTAGGAGACCCGAGTGATTCAGCCCTCCTCACGTAATAAATGTATTATCCAATTAAATGGTTATAGTACTCATTTAAATCAATATATAAAATAGCACCAAAAGATTAATTCACTTTAAAATTGATTTTAATTGCAAAAAAATATATGTGAAAGGAAAAATGAAAGAGCTATATAATTATTACTGTATATATATAAATGAGGAAAAAATCTTTAAAAAAAAAATTGACAAGCTGCAGAAGTCATTATTGACTTGGTTCTCGGGGATAAATTCTCTGTCTGCATTTGAAGTCAGTGTTCGATTGGTGTGGCGGGTAATTTTGCGTGAAAAACAACAAACAAACTGCAGGTAGCGAGGGAAATCCCCGATATGTTTTTGATGATACTATAAAGTTCAAGGTCACTTCAGCTTAGCGGAACTGTCTCTAGGATTATATATAATTTGCTTAGCTTAATTGATTCCTCTCGAGTAGCACACAGAAATACTTAAATTGCTTCATCAGCTAAAATTGCTGAACAACCATACTGAAAATTCTCTAAAAAAGATTTTTAAAAGGATTTTTATATATTAACATGATTAAAGCCATATATGGCGTAACTGATCAAAAAAATATATTTTTGAAAAATACGAAATTAAGTAAAGAAATATAGTTGATACATTTAAATTACGGTAAAGCTTTTCATACAATTCTGAACACTAAGAACACCTCGTTTCATCTAATAATACGATTTTATCTTCTCTGTAATGTGTTATTTAAATCTTTTGTATTTTCTTCCGAGTCGGAGAAAATTCCGAGAATCCAAATTAAATTGTGATATCTTTATAACGCAATTGATTTAGATTTTGTAATTTACGGAAAAGTTCTATCTTTATATAAAGTAATGATACAAATAATAAGTTCTTATAATTTTAGTCCAATAATTTTCATTGTACATACGCCATATATGGCTTTAATAAATTAAATAATAAATTCCGAATATTTTTTGTGGATTTCTTTTCTCTCATACTGGTTATTTAGAGTTTGAGTAACACTGAATGATTTTATTGTTTAGAAGGTCAATGTATTGTTGCGTACAGCGGAAATCCGTTACTGGTGCATTTTCAGACGCTGTGTAATGGGAAACGACAGACTGCATCTGTTCCGTGTCTCTCTGTTATAAGTCTGTACGTAAGTTTTCACTCAAGAAAAAAATATTTCTTCACCCCCCAAAACCTTGAGCACTTCAAAATATTTCTTTGACCGCATTTTGTGAGAAAAAAAAAAGAATGGGATGTGATTACTTTAAAGTGATAATAATATGAGGTACTATATCAATATCCCGGTATGTCAAAAGTCTCATTAATATTCAATTTAAACAATAAAAAAGGCAATACCCCTTCTCGATCCTTGTTTGAATTTCAGACAGAAATATTAATGCCCTGTTCACACGACGAGTTTAATTCGCAGTAAATTAATGCGAAGTAAACTAATGCGAATCAAACAAATTTGAATTAAATTGCGTTCACACGACAGCTAATGCGAAGTAAACTAATGCGAATTAATGCCCTGTTCACACGGCGAGTTTAATTCGCAGTAAATTAATGCGAAGTAAATGCGAAGTAAACAAATGCGAATTAAAGTAATGCGAATTAAATTGCGTTCACACGACAGCTAATGCGAAGTAAACTAATGCGAATTAAAATTCTACTTCTACGGCCTGGCGCCAGTAAGGTTATTATGACGTCATTTGCAAATCACGTCACCTTATGCAGGAGCAGATGCATTTGACATAATGTTACAGTGGCTGTACAAACACTTTAGTGATTAACACAATTTTCACTCAAAAATAGCACAAATACTTCAAGCTGACCACGGACATGTGGCATTTGACCTAATTTTGCCATTACGCATGCCTCAAAATTTAATTCGAATTAGCTTCGCTTAGCGTTCACACGGAGCAAATGCGAAGTAATTTAATGCGCAGTAAACTAATTCGAATTAAACTAATTCGCATTAAATTCTCCGTGTGAACGCTAAGCGAAGCTAATTCGCAGTAACTTTACGTTTAATTCGAATTAAACTCTCCGTGTGAACAGGGCATAAAATTCTACTTCTACGGCCAGGCGTCTGTAATGCTATTATGACGTCATTTGCAAATCACGTCACCTTATTCAGGAGCAGATGCATTTGACATAATGTCACAGTGTCTGTACACACATTTCAATGACTAACAAAATTTTCCTTTGTTTTTCACTCAAAAATAGCACAAGTACCTATAGCTGACCACGGAAATGTACCATTTGACCTAATTTTTCCATTACGCATGCCTCAAAATTTAATTCGAATTAGCTTCGCTTAGCGTTCACACGGAGCTAATGCGAAGTAATTTAATGCGCAGTAAACTAATTCGAATTAAACTAATTCGCATTAAATACTCCGTGTGAACGCGAAGCGCAGCTAATTCGCAGTAACTTTACGTTTAATTCGAATTAAACTCTCCGTGTGAACAGGGCATAAGACTTTTTCCATCATTAAAGAAAATTCAATAACTTTCCTCAGAGCTGTGTTGCGGAGAATCGTTATGCATGTAGATAAGCTTGAAATAAAAGACACCACATTATTACATACTTGAGTATTTTACTAGAAAAAGACGTTAAATTAAACTAGGAGTACTGTGAACAATAAGCTCATTATATGATCATATAATCCCCCCCCCCCCAGCTATCCGTATGATTATAATGACAGTCAATTAATGTTTTGCACTGGTAGACCCGAAATAAGTGTCAGATCAATGTAAAATAGGAGGTGCACAATGGATTTAAGTAAGAAAGAATATATGAAAGTATCATTAAATTTTATTCAGAGATACCACAGAGTCTGACACATCTGTTTCATACTAGGATATTTTACATGAAAAAGACATTAATGGTAATGGAACAGCCATGCTCTATGATAAACGTGATGACTTTAACTTTTCTATCGCCAGCTTCCCTTACTTATGCAGCAATATACCTTCCTCACCTGCATACGGAGTTTATATATATCTCAGTTGATTCGATTCGCAAGAGCATGCTCTACGTATGAACAATTTCTAAAACGAAGTAAATTATTGACAAACAAGTTGATGAAACAATGCAAGAATATCAGCAGTCTCGTTTAAAGTCATCATTTCGTAAGTTCTATGGTCGATACAGTGACCTTGTCATTGAGTCAAATTAATGCTGACTGACGTTTTTCATAATAATTGTTAATCCATTATTTATACACTGAATTGACGACGGATTTTTCCGTTATTTTCCTATCATGACAAGGAGCACACGGCGGTGTGACCGGTCGGCAGGGGATGCTCACTCCTCCATGGCACCTGATCCCACCTCTGATTTTTGGAGGTCCATCATGGCGTGTCTGCTCTGCTCCTATTTTGTATTGTTTTAAGGACTTTTTATCTTGAATACTGTTCGTTATCTCCATATGTTTCATTCAGTGGTATAGGAGGAGTTGTGGATAAGAGATGGGTAACTTTCAATATTAAAAAAAAATGGCCATGCTCATTTTTTGTTCTGGGAAACCGATCAAAAAGTAATATAGGAGTTGTACAATGGCACTATATAACTGTAAACAAAGATTTTATGAAAGTCTCATTAAATTTCATTCAGTGCTAAAAAAGGAGTTGCGGATAAGAGATGGGTTACACCAAAGCGTAACAGAAGTACAGACATCACGATCCCTATCGACCCTCCCGCTTTTCAAGCAGGAGGGGGGGGGGGGTTATAATGATAACCTTACAAAACTTTATGAAAAACGCGATAACTTCAGAATTGTCAACTTATATTTTTGTAGCAATAAAACCTTATCATCTGCATATGAGGTTTACCGTTTTACATGTATATGAACAATTTCTAAATTGACGCAAGCTGTTGACAAACAAGTTGATGATTCATTAAAAATATATCCAAAGAGTGTTACAAAAAGCTGGCGATTTCCCGTAAGTCCAACTTTTTGATTCTAGTGCTTTAACCTATATGTTGACACAATTTTTAACTCTATATAAAAAAACAAGAGGCCTATGGGTCACATCGCTCATCTGACTAACTTTGGTCATGCTGTTCTAAGCCAGATTCCCCCTCTTGTAATACCTATTGTGACCCCACCCTACCACTGGGGAACACGATTTGGACAATGTTGAATCCAAACTACCCAAAGATGCTTCTACAGTTTTTAGATTTTCTGGCCTTTGGTACTTGAGAAGAAGATTTTATAGACTTTTCCTACAATTTCAATGTACAGTAAAACTCGTTTAGTACGAACACAGATAGTGCGAATTCACGGATATAGCGAAGTTATCTTGGATCCCCAGCCATATAATTTTAAGGAATTTTTTATACGGGTATATGGGACCTCTACAGTAACTTCTTTAGTGTTTACCCGAGTTTCAAAGAAACTGGACATCCTAGTTCCTACACTATACAAACAAGAAAGACCAATGCACCTGTCTCATATTTTTTTGACATTGTTCTTCCCAATGACCTTCAAATTCTATTTTTCTCCATTTTACTCCCCATTCATCTTGTTCAAATCCAGTAATAAAAGGATTACTCCCATTAAATGAAGGATTACTTTATACAAATTCAAACAAATATAAATCTTGGTGTGAGTGTGTACAATACAACTTTAATAAACAATTCTTTGTTTAATGATAAAATGTAACTACAAAAAAATAAATAAAAATGTGAATACTACAGATCAATATCAATAAGAGACTAGCTAGAGCTCCTCCTTGGCTGATTCCTCCCTGACTTGTATAACTATCTTCCCTATGGTTAAATTAGACTCCATTATATAATGTAAGACTAGCTATAGCTCCTCCTTGGCTGACTCCTCCCTGACTTGTATAACTATTTTCCCTGTGGTAACATTAGACTCCATTAGCTGGTGAGCCTCTTTAATGCTGTCTAGTGTCAGTATGGTGTGTACGATAGGACGGAGTTCTCCGTCACTGAAGTGAGGTAGGGCACGGTGTGTAAAATCTGATATAAGTGACTCCTTGTACTAGAAAAACAGAGAGGCAAAAAACATGTACCATTAAATCAAAGAGATACAAGTTGTAGTGACTTTTACCTCACCAAGTTATTTTCCAAATACTTGTATTTTTTAAAATGTATTTTTATATAATGCAAATTAAAGAATTATTAAGCTGTATCTCACAAACACTTGTAAAACATATCTCACCTCTACAGATCTTGCTCTCAATGTTGAGCCAACTATTGTTATCCTTTTTCGCAAAATTTTGGCTAAATGATCACCATTACTAACTGTGCTGCCCCCTAAATAAACAAAATAGCTTTAATAACCTTATCTATCAGAAAATGCAGAAAATCTTTCTAATAATAATAAAATAACTTATACCAGTCCTTGAGTAATTTGAACTGTTCACTTTTATGTTACAGTTCAAGATAATAACTCCATTTGCCTGCTTCAAAAATGAGAGCCAGTGGGAAAGTTATATTGGCCCACTTTGATTACTTTGAGTTTCTGTAGACAAGCTCATACTTGCCTATTTTAAGCTCATTTCTTTAACTCTACATATGAATGTCTGTGAGAAAATTCATTTCTCCGACATAACATAAGAATGTCTGTGAGACTGAATCGCATTTGTCTTGGTATTGAACTTAGTAAAATAAATACATGATGAATTAATACAAATGTCTGTGTCTGTTTATGTCAATATGTGCATATAAGCTATTTAGTACTGCTTTAGACATGTGTAGGTTGTACGATTCTTATGTAACTACTAAAATGTGTGGGAATATGGATCTAGACCTCTATGCTTACTGAGATATGCAAGCTAAAATTTATTCATATTTGATACCCAAGTATTATGAGCTCTACATTCATATTCAGATAATATGACGAGTCTTTGACAAAAATTCCCTTTACCCATCAATCCATACACAACCCATGTTCCCTCTGTTGCTATGGCATTGATGTTCTGATTGAAGAAGGATCCTCCTATACAGTCCAGTATCAAGTCCACTCCCTTCCCTGTAATCAGCAAATAATTATAGTTTCTTCCATCTTTCAGAAACAGATAAATATACAAAGATTGTACATGTACGACATCTACATTATTACCCTCATGACTCTATTATCCAATGAACACATTTTTCAAATTCATCTTGACAGTAATTTAAAATCAACAAGAGATGTTTGTAAAACACTAATGCCCCATTTATAAAAATGGCATAACTGTACCCAAAACAGAACGTTAACTTGACCTAGATAGTCATCTGATAAATCTGTATACTAAATTTCATTTCAGTATGTGCAACCACTGTGAAGAAAATGAAAGGAAACTGCAAATAATTGGAATTTTTTCAAGTCCAAGGGGCATAACTCTTTAAAACATAGGTAATCAGAGATTACAGAGCTCACCTCAACGAATGTTGTCTTTAAGTAAGGCAAATTAAGTCACAATTATCCAACAAAAAGTGTACATCCAAAAATGAAAAATTTATGCAATTTTGATACTTTGGAATAGACCTATATAAAAACTTAAAACTAGTTCTTCATCATGAAAATGTAATTAAAATCCAGCATCTGAAGCAAGATTGAGAGTTTTCATCCCTTGATGCATCATTTGTGCAACTGGTTTATATAAGCCTAGTTTCTTGGTGATAGACCTGCACCCATAACTTTTACGAGATCTATTATCTGGAAAATGTATGTCGAATTCAGCATCTGAAGCAAGTCCATTAGTGTGCATCCTAAGATGTATCATCCATGCAAGTTTGGTCATTATATGTCTCAAAGTAACTTGGAAATGAAACCTGCACCCAAAACTTTAACCTGTTCACTCAACCGGAAAATGTAGGTCAGATTCAGCAACAGAAGCAAGACTGGTAGTATGCATCCTAAGATGTACCATCCATGCAAGTTTGGTCATTATATGTCTCATAGAAACTTGGAAATGAAACCTGCACCAAAAACTTTAACCTGTTCACTCAACCGGAAAATGTAGGTCAGATTCAGCATCGGAAGCAAGTCTAGTAGAATGCATCCTAAGATGTACCATCCATGCAAGTTTGGTCATTATAGGGCTCATAGTAACTTGGAAATGAAACCTGCACCAAAAACTTTAACCTGTTCACTCAACCGGAAAATGTAGGTCAGATTCAGCATCTGAAGCAAGTCTAGTAGAATGCATCCTACGATGTACCATCCATGCAAGTTTGGTCATTATAGGGCTCATAGTAACTTGGAAATGAAACCTGCACCAAAAACTTAAACCTGTTCACTCAACCGGAAAATGTAGGTCAGATTCAGCATCCGAAGCAAGTCTTGTAATATGCATCCTAAGATGTACCATCCATGCAAGTTTGGTCATTATATGTCTCATAGTAACTTGGAAATGAAACCTGCACCAAAAACTTTAACCTGTTCACTCAACCGGAAAATGTAGGTCAGATTCAGCATCCGAAGCAAGTCTTGTAATATGCATCCTAAGATGTACCATCCATGCAAGTTTGGTCATTATATGTCTCATAGTAACTTGGAAATGAAACCTGCACCAAAAACTTTAACCTGTTAACTCAACTGGAAAATGTAGGTCAGATTCAGCATCCGAAGCAAGTCTTGTAATATGCATCCTAAGATGTACCATCCATGCAAGTTTGGTCATTATATGTCTCATAGTAACTTGCAAATGAAACCTGCACCAAAAACTTTAACCTGTTCACTCAACTGGAAAATGTAGGTCAGATTCAGCATCCGAAGCAAGTCTTGTAATATGCATCCTAAGATGTACCATCCATGCAAGTTTGGTCATTATATGTCTCATAGTAACTTGCAAATGAAACCTGCACCAAAAACTTTAACCTGTTCACTCAACCGGAAAATGTAGGTCAGATTCAGCAACAGAAGCAAGACTGGTAGTATGCATCCTAAGATGTACCATCCGTGCAAGTTTGGTCATTATATGTCTCAAAGAAACTTGGAAATGAAACCTGCACCAAAAACTTTAACCTGTTCACTCAACCGGAAAATGTAGGTCAGATTCAGCAACAGAAGCAAGTCTAGTAGAATGCATCCTAAGATGTACCATCCATGCAAGTTTGGTCATTATATGTCTCATAGTAACTTGCAAATGAAACCTGCACCAAAAACTTTAACCTGTTCACTCAACCGGAAAATGTAGGTCAGATTCAGCAACAGAAGCAAGACTGGTAGTATGCATCCTAAGATGTACCATCCGTGCAAGTTTGGTCATTATATGTCTCAAAGAAACTTGGAAATGAAACCTGCACCAAAAACTTTAACCTGTTCACTCAACCGGAAAATGTAGGTCAGATTCAGCAACAGAAGCAAGTCTAGTAGAATGCATCCTAAGATGTACCATCCATGCAAGTTTGGTCATTATAGGGCTCATAGTATCTGCAAAATGAAACCTGCACCAAAAACTTTAACCTGTTCACTCAACCGGAGAATGTAGGTCAGATTCAGCATCCGAAGCAAGTCTGGTAGTATGCATCCTAAGATGTACCATCCATGTAAGTTTGGTCAACATAGGGCTTATAGTTACTCGGAAATGAGACCTACACTAAAAACTGCACCAAAAATGTTAACCTGCACCAAAAACATTAACCTGGTCATTCCTTTGCTGAAATTGCAGCATCTGAAACTTTGACTGGTACAATGAAACACACTAGAAACATCTTCCATGCATGTCTAATCAATATAGGACATAGAAGTACTTAAAAAGAAAACTGCTCCAAAAAACTTAACCTTAACCCGGGACGCCGACGCCGAGGGTATCACATACGCTCCCCCCAACTTCGTTGAGGTGAGCTAAAAATGGCGCAATGGTATCCAAAACAGAACTTCAGCTAGATATTCCTCTGATATATCTGTATACTAAATTTCATTTCAGTATGTGCAACCTCTGCAAAGAAAATGAACGGAAACTGCAAATGATTGGAATTTTTATAAGTCCAAGGGGCATAACTCTGTCAAAAATGACGCGACCTTACCCAAAACAGTATCTGATATATCTGTATACCAAATTTCATTTCAGTATGTGCAACGGTTGTGAAGAAAATGAACGGAAACTAAGTGGACCGACAGACAGCAGCAAAGCAATATGCCCTCCCTTCTTCGAAGGGGGGCATAAAAACTATGAATCTATTAAAGTTGAAGTATCACACAAAAAATCTGGAAAATGGAGGAGATCAAAGAAGGAAATTTTTGAAAACAAATTGTGTGACAAAGAGATAAATAACTGCCATATGTACCTTGAGTGTGCTCCAACACCTTGGGTTCAAACTCTGTCTCCTTATAATTAAATCCGTCCTCTGCCCCCAGAGATTTGGCGAAGTCAATCTTCTCCTGTGAGCCTGCCACCACTAGGGCTCGAGCCCCGTACTGACGACAGAGCTGTACAGCTGCTGTGCCAACCCCACTACCCCCCGCATGAATCAGAACAGTGTCATTCTTCTTAAGTTTACCTGCAAATAAAGCTATATTTAGTGTTTCTCCTACGCCAGGCTTCTATTAGTGAGCAATGAAAAAGAGCAGGAAAACTGAGAGTCAGATATAGAACAGTGAATAGGAAGTGGAAAGCTGCAAGTCAGACTTGCATACAGTGAACAAGAGCTGAGGCCAATGTTGTAAGCTATAAGACTTAACATCATTGATCAGCTTAAATGGTAAAACATGACCTCAATCTAATTATAATTAGATGTTAGATCCACTCACATACTTGATACACTAACATCTAACAACATCCCATAAAGGGTCACATCAGAGGTCAAATTCTATCAACCAATCAAATCATCGCCTGCAAAATCACTGCATATGTGTTGAAGCTAATAAGTCTAGAGTTGTTCAGATTTTGACATTTGACGTGACCCTTTGTGGGATGTTGTTAGACGTTAGTGTAGTGAGTATGAGAGTGGATCTAACATCTAATTTCAATTAGATTGAACATGATTTATGCTTTAAAGCTAGACTTACCTACAGTAAACAGGAGCTGGAATGCTGTAAGCCAGACTTCAGGAATGGCAGCTGCTTGTGTAAACTTCATGTTGTCAGGGACAGGCATTAACAACTCCTCCCTACTGGCTACATATTCTGCATTTCCTCCCCCTAAATAATAAGATTTTATAATACGTACTGGCTGAACAACAATTGACAAGTGACTTCAGACCTTTTGACCTGAATATAGAAAAGAATAATTATCAATTTAAGATTTACATAATACAGCATGTGAATGAAGTATGATGTTTAAGCATGAGGTTTTGATGTACTTGTTTAATATACTGTAGAAGTACTTTTTTTCACGTGGTATTTTAATTTACACTATTTATGCGGTCACACATTTTCCACGGAAATTCGTCCAAGTGTACTTGATATAAATGCAAGGCATATAGTGACAGTCTCAGAAATCCGCGTAATTTTCAACCCCTGGAATAAACAGATATTGAGATTCCATGGAATTATGACCCCGTGGAAAAAAGTAGTCTACAGTATTATAAATAGATCCATGTATCCATAGCTATTTTTTTGTGTGGCAAATATGACATTTGGGATAAAGCTTTTAAAAATGCAAATAGCCTACCAAATGATTTCAGTAAAAGTTTGGATGAAGTGCAGAATACTGTAGGTGTACTTTTTTTCACAGGGTCATAATTCCGCGCAATCTTAATTTCTGTTCAATCCGCCGGTAGAAAATTACGCGGTTTTATTAAGACTGTCACTATATATGCCTTACATTTATATTAAGTACGCTTGGACAAATTTACGTGGAAAATTTTTTACCGCATACGTAGCATAAATTAATACCACGTGGAAAAATGTACTTCTACAGTAATTATCTTGTCCAGCTACACACCTGGGAGGAGAGCCATAACTCTGTCGCCCGTCTTCCAGGACTTGACACACCCCGGTCCTAGCTTCTCAATGATCCCCACAGCCTCCAGGCCCAGGATTTCTGATTCTCCCGCGGGGGCTGGGTACATACCTCTCCTCTGTAACAGACAACAAACATTAGCATCCATCCTGTATCTCAGATGTAGATTAATGTATAACTTTAATACACATTGTTTAAACTGGATTCATAAGCTCCAAGCATATATATACCTGTAGAGTGTCTGCCCTGTTAATTGCTGTGGCGTACACTTTGAGCAAAACCTCCTTTTCTCTTAGCTGTGGAATTGGTACCGAAGCAATCCCAAGTTTCTCTGGACCTCCGGGTTCAAAGGTCACCGCTCTCATCATCCCTGACATCTGTAAAAGTTCATGTGATAATGTTTAACAAGGGCACCACAAAGTGGGGTATCCCCTCGTAAGAAAGCTAACAAATGACATTGTTACCCATATAAATTATGTGTAAATTATTACTTACATAAACCCACCCACATTGTAACACACTCAAATGAGTGTTATTAACTATATCCCTCCAATTTTGTTGCAGGACTAGGATAATAAAATTTAAAAGATTATTTTTTATTTTGTGTGTGCAGCATCAACATGATCAAATACATGTACTAATTAGCAACATTTATTTGGTACATTAAGAATTTTGACAGCCCTGGCAGTTTCAAACCCCCATGGGTCCACCTCATCACATTTTTTTTTTAAATTCCTGTAACATTTGGTGCTACATGTGACAATGTCCTTGAAATTAAAAATTATCTGTTGTTCAATGTTGAAATGAACAGTGAAGGAAGATATTACATGTATTATATTAGTTATCCAGGTTCAATCAAGGGTGTACGGGGATTTACCCCGGGTTCTATTTCATACACCCTGAGGCCGAAGGGTGTATGGAATAAAACCCGGGGTAAATCCCCGTACACCCTTGATTGGACCTGGATAACGAATTTATTTCCTTTGTACCCATAAAAATGCCTTGTAAACATCAGAGTGTGTCTCGATGTATCGATTAAATAACTACGTACTACAATGCATCGTGACGTCATTTTATTTGGTTTTTATCATAGAGAATGTAAGCATTGTGACGTCACGTTTTATTTACACCCGGCTCAAGTTGGGTGCACGGATATTTACACCCGACTTTGTAACCAATCAAAGCTCGTGTTACAAGCTAGATAGGAAATAATGGAGGATATTACATGTATTATGGAGATGAACCTTGCATAGCCAACTACAGGGCTCTCTGATAGCTTTGTTCGTATGCCCTTATACAATGGACGAGGGCGGGGTGGGGTGGGGGGGGGAGATTTGCCCTGTTTCTCTTTTAGATGCTGGTCTGGTCCCCTCCCTTAAACATATTGTTCACCTTAATTCATCATTTGTTGCAGCTATAAAGAGGGCAATCTAATTAAAATTAGATGTTAGATCTGCTCGCATACTCTCTAGACTTCACTAATATGCGAGCGGATCTAACATCTAATTTTAATTAGATTGTAAAAAGGAGCACTAGGAAATTGTCACATTTTCTAGTGTAAGTTGCCCTCCTTTAGCAATAGAAACCATCGCTACGGCCCAAGTTCATCCGTAGCATGTTAAAGAAATCTTGGGGCTGCTAAAATATTTGTTTCTGCAAGAACTGAACATTTTTGTACATGCATGTAGATCAACATCATGACACACAGGACTGTCACATTTAAAATAGATAGAATATCGAAAATGATCGATCATGCAATGAATTTCATTGCATCAGTCAGATGAAAACGTCTCTTATATTTAACCAAGGACCTACATACTACATGTACTAATAGTACATGTATGTGTTTATAGGTCAGTAATCACACAATGGCAACTTCGAGTACATAATTTAGAACGTAAACAGATCGAAAAACATGATAAACAAACATTGGGTCATTTTACATGCACAAGATTTATCATAATTTTTGCCTGTAAGCTGTAAATAGTTATCATGAACAATAAATATATTGTCTTTAATGTCATGAATTACCTACCGTAGAGGCACACCGGATAAACGTTGCTGTAAAACACAACCAAGTTTGAGCAGAGTGAAACATATCACAATGCAAGGGAGATTACTCTACTTTCAATTTTACACACTGTGGCGGGAAATTTCAAAAGCTCGTAACACGTTAAGTTTGTAGCATTTGTTGACCTTGTTTATGTTTCTTTATTTTTAGTAGAACTCGTCATGATATAATACAGAATATCAGCAATTGCAATAAACATTTTGTAAAAGTGAGATTATTAATGGTGTACACAATTTGTCATTACTTTAATACACAGTATATTCTATAAAGGAAATTATTTTTGTCTGCTCCAGTGCGCCAATAAAATAACTAGATAAAAACAAAAGCATTGGCCAGTGGAGAGCAGTCGTAATGACAGAAAGATTTTCACTGTGCTAAGAGAAGATAAATATTCTGAGTGATAAAGTTTTTGTCAGGTTTTGAACTCTGTTTTCTGCAGAAGGTTGTTCACTCCACAAGTCAAAGATAAAACCTGGAGTAAGAACTTTTCCTTGGGGTTCTCTTCAGTTTGATTGTCCAACCTGAAATAGAATGAATCGCAGGAGTCTGAAGATTTTATCATGAAATAAATCCAAAAAAAATTAAAAAAAAATTCTAGTTGAGGGTGGAATATTTTTTTAACGATAAAAACTTCAGACTCTTGTGTTTGAATATGACAAAAAAAATTATCTTAAAGTAGAAAATTACATTAAATGTGATAAGATTTTATGTGGAAACTTTATTATATTCTTTATAATTAGAAAAAAAAATTGATTAAATGTATTGTAGTATTATATTTACATTATATTATGTTGTTCTTGACTCTCTGGAAAACCTGAAATATCATTTTTATCTACATAATACATTGTAATTGTATACATGTATATAACCTTCTGCTGGTATTAATTAAATATGAAAAAAAAAAAGATTTTCCATGTTTTATAGAATATCAGACAGCACAATCAATATGAAGTGGCAGACCAAGAAAAGGGAGAGGCAATGTAACTTCCAAATTTCATGCAAAGAAAATTGGTCAACAAATTTTTTTTCACTTCTTGCCATGTTAAAGATATTAAATGACATAATCTATAAACAGTACAAACTGTGAGCAGTCAAGTTGTTGTGGGAATTTGATGAGTCTGGCATCCAATAGAAATCGGAGAATTCGATATCATCCAGGGGAGGTAATGCATCCATCTCCTCCAGATTGCATGCTGTGTTGGCTGGTGCCGGTAACTCACTCCCGTAATGTTCATCTGCTGTCAGGCAAGGGAGAGAACTCGTCTCAGTGAGAGGATTTCCACTGGAACTCTGTAAAAAAAAATTACTTAATATTTGATATCTTTTATAAATAAATTAAAAAAGTATATCAGAAATATTTACTTTCTAAAATATTTTTCACATGATTATCCGATGTTAATAGATTTGACAAATATACTGCGAATGAATATATATCAAAATCACCCAAACCTGATATGACTTGGTTGCAAAGTTAATAATGTGCCTCAAATGTTCTTGTTGTTCAGTCAAAATACCCTGCATAGAAGACTTGATGTGATGAATCACTTGCCGGTACTGTCCTTGGAAATATTTCCCTAGAATACAAGGCAAAATAAATCTATTGTTTCTGATGGATCTCGGTTCAAAATCAAATCAGTCATACCCATATTTGCACCTTTGACTTTGAAATAAACTTTTTTTATTTGCCATATATCTAAGTTTTAAAAACTCTGAGGAGATATTTTTTAAAAGAAATTTTGAAGCAAAAACATTGCACAGAAATGAAAATATCAAAAAAGTCTAATTTGAACAGGCAAGTTAGGTTCAGTTATCAGAACATAAAATATTTATTAATCATACCAAACTGTTGCACCACATCTTCCATTTTCTCTGCTCCTTCTACAACACCCTCATACTCAACATCTGAACAATCTGACTGATAGGACTGACATTCAAAAAGAACAGCAAGTCCATAAAACTTATGACATACAAAACTATATAGCAAATGATAAGGCCAAAAATAAAAGTAGTCTTGTTTCCTGCTACCCGACCTACCCTATTTTTTTGCACCCGACCCTAAAGTTTTTATTTAGTTTTTGAGGGAAAATTGAAAATTTCATGATCCAAAAGTGAAAAAAATATATATTCAAGTGGTATTTCATTAAATATATATGTTTTAAATATGGACTTGCATGAAACACTACTTATTTTAAATGATAATATTGACCAATGACATGTTTAATTTGGTTTTGTAATAGTTCATATCCAACAAATACCATTGGAAAAAAAAAAAAAAAAAATAAAATAATTTTCCGACCTACCTACCCTATTTTTATCAGGCTGGTAGCAGGAAACAAGACTATTATTTTTTTGGCCTAATATTAAATGGATTTCTTGATGTTTTTATATTAATTAATATTTGTTCATTTTTCTCCAAGAAAGGATGAGTGTTATATAATTTTCAATACAAAACCACTATCTAGTGGTTACCTGCTATGATCAATATACTGCTGATGTGAACACAAACCTCTGTGCCCTGCTCCACATTGTGGGAGCTGCTACACGTGCTGTGGGAGCAGTAGCCCAGATCGGGGTCCCACTCTGCCCCACTCCAACCCATCCTGTCTCCCGCTTCATCGGTCTTCTGTCCAGGATCCTTACAATTTACACTCCTTGGGTCAGCAACTTTCTGAATTTTGTTATAAAAAATTAGAACTAGTTGAAAATAAAAATTTTAACATGGTGACTTAAGAATATAATTTTCATGGATTAAAAGTGAAAAAAAAAATCATTTCACAAATACCCCAAGTTCCTTTAAACTCTGATTATTTGGATGAAACTGAGCTTCGGCTTCAGATTTGTTCACAAAGGAGTTATAATAAGGTGAAAATCTTTTTCTTGGAGAAGGTAGACAGGCATCCGCACAAATATTAACACTGGAGAGTCCGTGACTGAATAAAAGTATGCATATATTTAACTGATGAAATTTATCATTGATACAAAGTGAAAAAAAAATCTATTGGATTTTCAAACATTACAAACCTTTTGCCACCAAACTTGTCCATTGCTCAGCGCTGTCTCGGAGAAAACTTCACACGAATAATTTAAAACGGTTTCAATTTTGAACATGCGATATAAATTTTGCTGTAATTCTGATATTAAGTAGAATTATTGTCAAAGGTAAGTGTCGTCTGTTTAAGTCTCAAAATTTAATGTTTTGACAACTTTTTCAGGTCAATGTAGTTTTCAAGCACCTTTTAACAAGCTATTTATATCTTGCTCTCAAACGTTTTAAGGATCTGGAAAAAACCGTAATTGAGCCCGACGAACAAACATTTTATTCAAAGTTAAAATTGCATAGGTATTCGCCAATTTGACCCGAAATTGGTACTGCGTTTTTAGGTGATACTTTTGTACCCTAGGGTACACCCTTATTAAATGTATGGAGAACAGGTTACAAAAAGGGTACACTATTTATTCCTACTGAAAACAAAAGTAGATGCTTTCCAGTGGAAGGAAGACTGTAACATCTATATAAGTAAAATTAAAAATAATGTAGCCGATGCTCAGGGTACAGTGGGTACAAAGGGTACACTTGGGTACAGCAGGTTACAACACTATAAGAAATGGATACAAGGGTTAAGAAGGCTGAAATTTTCTAAGTTAAAATTAAAAATAATGGAGCCGATGCTCAGGGTACAGTGGGTACAAAGGGTACACATGGGTACAGCAGGTTACAACACTATAAGAAATGGATACAAGGGTTTAGAAGGCTGAAATTTTCTAAGTTAAAATTAAAAATAATGGAGCCGATGCTCAGGGTACAGTGGGTACAAAGGGTACACATGGGTACAGCAGGTTACAACACTGTAAGAAATGGATACAAGGGTTTAGAAGGCTGAAATTTTCTAAGTTAAAATAAAAAATAATGGAGCCGATGCTCAGGGTACAGTGGGTACAAAGGGTACACATGGGTACAGCAGGTTACAACACTATAAGAAATAGATACAAGGATTTAGAAGGCTAAAATTTTCTAAGTTAAAATTAAAAATAATGAAGCGGATGCTCAGGGTACAGTGGGTACAAAGGGTACACATGGGTACAGCAGGTTACATCACTGTAAGAAATGGATACAAGGGTTTAGAAGGCAGAAATTTTCTACGTTAAAATTAAAAATAATGGAGCCGATGCTCAGGGTACAGTGGGTACAAAGGGTACACATGGGTACAGCAGGTTACAACACTATAAGAAATGGATACAAGGGTTTAGAAGGCTGAAATTTTCTAAGTTAAAATTAAAAATAATGAAGCGGATGCTCAGGGTACAGTGGGTACAAAGGGTACACATGGGTACAGCAGGTTACAACACTGTAAGAAATGGATACAAGGGTTTAGAAGGCTGAAATTTTCTAAGTTAAAATTAAAAATAATGGAGCCGATGCTCAGGGTACAGTGGGTACAAAGGGTACACATGGGTACAGCAGGTTACAACACTATAAGAAATAGATACAAGGATTTAGAAGGCTGAAATTTTCTAAGTTAAAATTAAAAATAATGAAGCGGATGCTCAGGGTACAGTGGGTACAAAGGGTACACATGGGTACAGCAGGTTACAACACTGTAAGAAATGGATACAAGGGTTTAGAAGGCAGAAATTTTCTAAGTTAAAATTAAAAATAATGGAGCCGATGCTCAGGGTACAGTGGGTACAAAGGGTACACATGGGTACAGCAGGTTACAACACTATAAGAAATGGATACAAGGGTTTAGAAGGCTGAAATTTTCTAAGTTAAAATTAAAAATAATGAAGCGGATGCTCAGGGTACAGTGGGTACAAAGGGTACACATGGGTACAGCAGGTTACAACACTATAAGAAATGGATACAAGGGTTTAGAAGGCTGAAATTTTCTAAGTTAAAATTAAAAATAATGGAGCCGATGCTCAGGGTACAGTGGGTACACATGGGTACAGCAGGTTACAACACTATAAGAAATGGATACAAGGGTTTAGAAGGCAGAAATTTTCTAAGTTAAAATTAAAAATAATGTAGCGGATGCTCAGGGTACAGTGGGTACAAAGGGTACACATGGGTACAGCAGGTTACAACACTATAAGAAATGGATACAAGGGTTTAGAAGGCTGAAATTTTCTAAGTTAAAATTAAAAATAATTAAGCTGATGCTCAGGGTACAGTGGGTACACATGGGTACAGCAGGTTACAACACTATAAGAAACGGATACAAGGGTTTAGAAGGCTGAAATTTTCTAAGTAAAAATTTAAAATAATGTAGCCGATGCTCAGGGTACAGTGGGTACACATGGGTACAGCAGGTTACAACACTATAAGAAATGGATACAAGGGTTTAGAAGGCTGAAATTTTCTAAGTTAAAATTAAAAATAATGAAGCGGATGCTCAGGGTACAGTGGGTACAAAGGGTACACATGGGTACAGCAGGTTACAACACTTTAAGAAATGGATACAAGGGTTTAAAAGGCTGAAATTTTCTAAGTTAAAATTAAAAATAATGAAGCGGATGCTCAGGGTACAGTGGGTACAAAGGGTACACATGGGTACAGCAGGTTACAACACTATAAGAAATGGATACAAGGGTTTAGAAGGCTGAAATTTTCTAAGTTAAAATTAAAAATAATGGAGCTGATGCTCAGGGTACAGTGGGTACAAAGGGTACACATGGGTACAGCAGGTTACAACACTGTAAGAAATGGATACAAGGGTTTAGAAGGCTGAAATTTTCTAAGTTAAAATTAAAAATAATGTAGCCGATGCTCAGGGTACAGTGGGTACAAAGGGTACACATGGGTACAGCAGGTTACAACACTATCAGAAATGGATACAAGGGTTTAGAAGGCAGAAATTTTCTAAGTTAAAATTAAAAATAATAAGGCGGATGCTCAGGGTACAGTGGGTACAAAGGGTACACATGGGTACAGCAGGTTACAACACTATAAGAAATGGATACAAGGGTTTAGAAGGCTGAAATTTTCTAAGTTAAAATTAAAAATAATGGAGCCGATGCTCAGGGTACAGTGGGTACAAAGGGTACACATGGGTACAGCAGGTTACAACACTATAAGAAATGGATACAAGGATTTAGAAGGCTAAAATTTTCTAAGTTAAAATTAAAAATAATGAAGCGGATGCTCAGGGTACAGTGGGTACAAAGGGTACACATGGGTACAGCAGGTTACATCACTGTAAGAAATGGATACAAGGGTTTAGAAGGCTGAAATTTTCTAAGTTAAAATTAAAAATAATGGAGCCGATGCTCAGGGTACAGTGGGTACAAAGGGTACACATGGGTACAGCAGGTTACAACACTATAAGAAATGGATACAAGGGTTTAGAAGGCTGAAATTTTCTAAGTTAAAATTAAAAATAATGAAGCGGATGCTCAGGGTACAGTGGGTACAAAGGGTACACATGGGTACAGCAGGTTACAACACTGTAAGAAATGGATACAAGGGTTTAGAAGGCTGAAATTTTCTAAGTTAAAATTAAAAATAATGGAGCCGATGCTCAGGGTACAGTGGGTACACATGGGTACAGCAGGTTACAACACTATAAGAAATGGATACAAGGGTTTAGAAGGCAGAAATTTTCTAAGTTAAAATAAAAAATAATTAAGCGGATGCTCAGGGTACAGTGGGTACAAAGGGTACACATGGGTACAGCAGGTTACAACACTATAAGAAATAGATACAAGGATTTAGAAGGCTAAAATTTTCTAAGTTAAAATTAAAAATAATTAAGCGGATGCTCAGGGTACAGTGGGTACACATGGGTACAGCAGGTAACAACACTATAAGAAATGGATACAAGGGTTTAGAAGGCTGAAATTTTCTAAGTTAAAATTTAAAATAATGTAGCCGATGCTCAGGGTACAGTGGGTACAAGGGTACACATGGGTACAGCAGGTTACAACACTATAAGAAATAGATACAAGGATTTAGAAGGCTAAAATTTTCTAAGTTAAAATTAAAAATAATGAAGCGGATGCTCAGGGTACAGTGGGTACAAAGGGTACACATGGGTACAGCAGGTTACAACACTGTAAGAAATGGATACAAGGGTTTAAAAGGCTGAAATTTTCTAAGTAAAAATTTAAAATAATGAAGCGGATGCTCAGGGTACAGTGGGTACAAAGGGTACACATGGGTACAGCAGGTTACAACACTGTAAGAAATGGATACAAGGGTTTAAAAGGCTGAAATTTTCTAAGTAAAAATTTAAAATAATGTAGCGGATGCTCAGGGTACAGTGGGTACAAAGGGTACACATGGGTACAGCAGGTAACAACACTATAAGAAATGGATCGATACAAGGGTTTAGAAGGCTGAAAATTTCCTGCATTGAGCAAGGTTTAAATTTAGTCAAACATCTGTTTTTGTCTTGGTGCACGAGCAAAATCCTTTGGTGCAGGGGGGTTTGAAGTTAGGGAGGAATGACAGAAAATAACTTAAACAAATTATTATTTTATTGAAGCTTTTTTGGAAAAATAACGTGTTTGAGTTACTAAGGCTGGGAAGAAGTAGGTCATAGCAAAGAGAAGTAATTCATTGAGACTCATTTGAGTTATTTTTGAAAATAAATTGTTCAAGTTATGCCCCTGACTGATAATGTGACTGATACTTTAAGGTCTACTAGGCCGATGTGGACCCATATCTTGGGGCATCGCTCACACTACAGATTACCTCCAATTACCACTACGTCTATGGCCACCGGCAGGGAAGTGTGAATATGATTTTGGAAACCTGTGTCAAAAAAGCCGTGCCGTATACCATATACGGCGTCACAGGATCTGTGAATTTGTTTAGATCTAGGTCATGGCCTTTAGAAAATCCCCAGATGTAACTGTGGATGACAAAATGGTGACTGAAACCAAACTAACCTCCCATTGCTTTACATTAATGCTTAGTTTTAGAATTTTGAAAGTTAAAAATCTTACATGAATATGTCCATTTACTTTCTGTTAAAGATTTACTTTATCAGTTACAATCCATGCTTAGTTTTAAATTAAGATTTTAATGATAATGTGCAATATTCAATTGTAATTTAATCTAGTAGCTAAGTTTGCACAATCTGAGAAAGAATTTAGTTAAAATAAAACTTTCACTAAAACAGTGATGTCACAAAATATAAACTATAAAGGATTAGTGAAAGTCATTCAAATTAACCTAAACTCTTTCATCATGTTCATTGTCAACATTGCAATACAGGAAGATCATGAAAATTGAAAAATTGACTTATTTATTCTAGATTACACTTACTGCATTTAGTTCAAAAGTGATGAAATTATCCCAGACTGACATATATACAATTCCATGCAACTTAAACATCTATTAGTTTAATATTCTTTAACTAGAGTAAAAAAGACACATTCTTTGCTCATGACCATGAATCCCTCCAATTTCATATTCAAATAAAGGAAGTTATGATTGAGCATGCTCAGTAAAAAGCCGTGAGATATATAAATAAATAGTTTTAAGCAAAACCCGCCAGAGTTAAAAACCCTCTACCTGGGACACGGATTCTGTGCCTCCACATGGGTTTCTGTGAGTAAGGATTCCTCACTTTCAGACACAGAAGCTGTGTCCGTGTCTTGGACATGCAGAACCCGTGCGTCTTTTTAAAATCCCGTGCGGATTCCGTGTCTTAGCCAAGCCCAAGCCGTGCCTATTCCGCCTCGAACTTTTGTACAGGAAGTTTTGAAGAGGCTGGTTTTTTTTGCCATTTTAGCTCAGCTGAGCTGAAAGCCATTAAAAAATCATATTCTCAAGAACCAATGGGTCAGAAAAGCTGAAACTTATGTGGAAGCATCCTGGGGTAGTGTAGATTCTAAATTGTTCAAATCTAGACCCCTTAGGGTGGGGCCATAGCGAGTTGTATAACATTACATTCATTTGCAAAAACCTAAAAGCTTCTTGAGATATGAATTAAATTACTTCAAATTGCCATGAAAATTAACTGATCAGAAATTTATACCCACATAATGTATAAATTGATAATCTTGACCTTGCAATTGATGTTTTCAACCAAAATAAGAAGTCTCCTTATATTAGACCAAAAGAGTTATGGTATGGGATCGGGGGATTATCCCCACTTTCAAAGGACTTGAACAGAAGTATGTTTTAACTTTGCGAAGTTTGCTGCTAGAACTAAGCATTCACAGACACACCCTTTCAAAACTTCTTCCCTTTCGGGCACATGACATTTGTATTTTTTTAGGGATGGGAATTTGTAACCGGTTAACCGATTACTCAGTCGGAACGATTGCAATCGGTTAGAAAATCTGTAATCGGTTACTCGGAAAAAATAAAATTTATGTAATTTTGAACCAAATTTTGATAGAAATTCATTTTTGAAAAAAAAAAACTTTGGACAAATGTTGATAATTCAGCGTTTTCAGAAGCTGACTTGGATGTTATTATCGTTCTCCGGATTGATATTATAAGGTAATTAGCCATTGTGTGTTTGAAGTGATAATTATATACTGTTAAAACACCGCAAGTCGTTACCCTGCCTGTCCTGTATTTCTTTAATGATGATTAAATCACCGTGGAGAACTGAGATTTAGTATGTTTTTTTTTTACAGTCATCTATCGAATAAATTGCTAAACAAACTTTGTAAATCAAGTGATGAATACTAAGTATTAATTATGGTATTAATCGTTTTTGAAAGTGGCAGAGAAAATTTTTTTTTACTTACCAACACAACTGTCGAAAATCCTATTTCGTGGGGGGGGGGGGGGGGGGTAGGTTAACTTTTTCTCAGTGTCAACTACTTTTAGTACCAATTTTTATACTATATTTTGGACATTTCTACATGTGCCAACCAGGCTTTCAATTAACATTTCCTATAGTGTAAGTTAGGTTGGTAAAAAAAGTGGGGGGGCCATCAAATGAATGATTTAATTCTCAGACATGATTTTTGCTTTTCTTAATTTTTCCCTATTCTTTTTAAAAAGTCAAGTACAATTACAGTATTATATATGTAGACTTTATCAGTCTTTTTGTGTATACAATAGATCTACATACTATGTACATCAAGAAAATGCGTATTTTGATACGGTTAACCAGTTAATCTGTCGGAACGTCTTGCAGTTAACCGATTAGCAATTGTGTATTCGATTAATTGCCATTCCTAATTTTTTTTAAACATTGTTCCACCTTTATACGTTTACTTTATTTTGCACTTTATATGGTATCGATCCCAGTTATTGTTTTTTTACTGTACTTTTCTACTTGTCAATTATTGAATGAAATTTAAAAATCATTCCTTCGTATCGAACACGTGAGAACAATTAAAAAAAGGCTTTGCCAAGGACTGCTCCAAGTTAGTTGCTGATCTGCTGTGTAAAAAGCTTTCTCACATATATGAAATAAGAATGTCATGCCAGAAAAAATCCCAAATTCGCGACTACAGATATGAAAATGCTAAAAGGAGAAGTTAAAAAAGGAAATTTTGTAACATCTCATGCACAGCTATACATTGTTTTAAGCGGAGAGCATAACTGGTTGTAATCTCATGACCGTGGAGGAGCACGGGGGGGGGGGGGGGGGGGGGGCTTAATAATAATGTTTTGTTTGTGTCCCCTCAATAATAACGTCCTAGAGGAAATTAGATGCAACCACGCATCTATATAAATAACACTAACAAGTGTTTCCATTTATCTAAAATATCATTTTTCAAATTCTATTTAAAGGTACTTAGACACAGATATGAAGTTATTATTTTCTCTATAATATTATGACTTATATATTTTAATAGCATTTCACACAAAAATTAATTAAAAATCTTATTTCATTTAAAAGATATTAAAATTTCAAATTTTTTGGCAGGTTTGATTGACACATCCTTACTAGTAGTTCATTGAATTTTCTCTCCCCAAACACATTCTCTCTTTCCATAAGAAATTTTGTATATGCAGTCGCAATATTTAGTTTCTTCCTAAGTCATCGATTTACCTTTCCTAAAGTTACGACATAACTTAGGAATATCTTAAGATAAGACAAGGTTAGTGAAACAGATAAGTAATGACATAGGAAAAAGTTCCTTCCTAAGATATAACTTAGTCCTAAGTAGGCTTTGTGAAACAGGCCCCTGGCATTTTCATCATGATTTCAAAAGCATGCACACAGTGCCTGAACAATTATAGTAGAAATACAGTGGGGATTGTAAATTTAGGTTTGCACCAATCCAATATGGGAATTTTGTTTATTATAACCCCCGCTTGAAAATAGTATAGTAAATCGGTATTTCAGTCCCATCCGTCTGTTACGCTTTGGGGTACCCATCTCTTATCCTTTTTAACTCCTCTCATACCACTGAAGGAAATTTAGTGAAACTTTCTCAGAATCTTTATTACATATTGCCATTGTGCACCTCCTATTTTACTTTTTAATCTGACACATATTTTGGATTTTCCAGAGGAAAACATGGACACAGCCATTTAATTCATATGTGGGGGGGGGGGGGGGGTATCATTTAGTGAGCTCATTGCTCACAGTACCTCTAGTTTTTTAGCAGTTTTTATTCATTTCTTTCCCAGTATTATGAAACCTAGCTAAAACATTTAAATTCTAAAACATAATCTTATCTGAGGTTGATTGAATATCTTAATAAAAAAATAATTTTCCTCTCTTTCTCTCTATGTTTTGTTTGGCTATATTTATAAGTTCTTGTTTCCTGTTGCAAAGAAAAAAGGAGAAGGAGACATGGAGTCACTGATATAAATTTATATCTAATATTGTATAAAGTTCTAACAATATAAACCCATCAAATCCCACCAAAATTTAATTAAGTTTTCATAGTCTTAAAAAAATTGGATATTCTTTCCACTTTTTTTTTTGTGTTATTAATAACTTAAATTTAATTCTTATGTTTGTAAACTATCATTATTGATGGACATATAATTATGTACAATACTGATATGCGTATCACATGAACATCGCTCGCTCTTGTTTTTGTTTTTTTTTTTAACATGTTCTGGCTTAAGGAAGAATGCCACACCATTTTATATGAATATATTTTTTTGTAAAACTTAATTGTAATAAAATGTTACTTACATATGCCATAGGTGCTTGATGTTTTAAACTTATTAATTTTTATACAAATATTCCAGTTACTTTGTATAATACATAGTGGATTTTTTATTTATGAAAAATAGGCTTAAAACATAAAGTGCCAGTGTTACATGCTGTAGTAAGGAAGGGGGTCACATACTTTATAAATTTAACAAATGAATCAATATATTTTTTTCTATTTTCTTATTCAAAACCTTTATTCCAAGGGGGGGGGATTGTGAAAAATATGTACATGCAATGTAGACCAAAAACTGGTTCAAAGTAATTGTGAACCCTATCTCCTCCAAACAAGTTTACCTCATTGCAAATTGAAAGACCCCTTCTACTTTTCACACCTTTCCTGGACATGACAAAAGAACTGTATATTTCTTGTATATTCTATGCGAATTGGAAGGTTTTACAGTTTGACACCTGGCCAGGAGAACAATAAACATGCGACTTCATAGGTATGTATATACCAGGTGGATTATCACCTGATCTTCCTCAGATTCTACCTTAGATCTGATTTATACAGTACACATACAACAGCATTTCAGTTGACCCCCACCCCTCCACAACATATTTCATTAATTTTCTTTTTTGCACAACTGCCTCTATATGTCATCATTTGCTTTAAATATAAAATTAGCTCATATCCTAAAGTAATCCCCAAAAAGTAGATGAACTTTATTTATAAAAGTAATCTTACTTGTTAACTTTAATTTTTTCTTTTTAATTAAATTAATATTTATTGTCAAAATTTCTGTTTACCAAAAATTATGCAGTATTTATTATGATCACATGATATACATGTAATCATGATCTAAGACTATACTTGTATAAAAATAACAAATCAGAGGCGGCAGCTAGGCCAGAGGCATATGCTTTTAATTTTAAATTCAAAATACTTGTACATTTCTCTTCTTTCCTTCTATTTTCTACTTAATAATCATATTCTCTTCTTTTTATGATACCTATGTAAATTGGCAGAAGAATAAAATGCATGCCATATATAAAAACTAACACCTAAGTTCACCTGCTCATTACATATAGCTGCAAGACTGCAGCTCTAATAAGAAAAATTGGGATGGAAAACCTAGAGCTACAGTGCCATCTATTGAAAAAAAAACTTTTACAAGTCTGTTATTTCTCTATTTCTTTCTCTGTTTACATGCATTTAAACTAGCTGCCACCTAAAAATTTCACTGGCTTTTCCTAGCATACTTGATTTTGCAACTTTATAATTCCACTGCAAAACATTTCCCAAACCCAATGTTTACATACCTTCTGAGCCTTAAATTTAGATTATCAAAATTTTCACAGATTTATATGCATGTTTTACCAGAGTTCATGTATATACTGCCATATTTTAGAGCTACATTGAAAGAACATATAAATGTCCTATGCCGAACCTGATCTAGAATTTAGTTTAATTTAAGAAAAAAAAGAAAAGAAAAATAATTTCCTCTAATCCAAAGTACTCGATCAATTCAGGAGACTTAAAAAAAAATCAGGTCGGTGGATCCGTAAACCAAGAAATAAAAAAAATGTCACCTTATATATGATCAATCAGAAATTTTGAATCAAGTCAAAAAGTTTTACCAAGATTTATATTCTAATACAGATTATAAACTGATTGATATTGATTTAGAAGAAATTATTAACTCAACTGAAATTCAAAAATTAGATAAAATCACTTCCTTGATTAAGAAAAAGATATTGAAGAAAATGAAGTTTTACAAGTTTTAAAAAATATGAAGAATGATAAATCTCCTGGAAGTGATATGGTAAAGCTTAATTTACAACTGAATTTTTTTTAATTTTTCTGGAGTGATCTTTAAGTCTACATACATTATGCGAGCTAATTTGTATATTGTCAAAAAAAAAAAGAAATTCCTATTTCACAAAGACTAGGGATAATTTCATGTATACCCAATGGGAATAAACCCAGACAATTTTTGAACAATTGGAGACCATAACTCTACTAAATTACAGAATAAAATATACTCTGGATCTTTTGATTTCAGACACTCACACTGAATTCCTAAAAGGAAGATATTTGGGTGAAAACACCAGATTTATTTATGATTTAATGGCATACACAGAAGCTAAAAATATACAAGGATTGTTGGTTTTAATCGATTTTGAAAAAGCTTTTGATTCAATTTCATTGTTCATGGTCTTTTATTTATAAAGTATTGAACTATGTTAATTTAGGAAATAATATAATAAATTAATTGGATAAAAATTCTTAATACAAATTTTAAAGCATCTGAGTTTTGCAATGCAGATTTTTATCAGATAAGTGACATATATTATATTCATGGTGATGGGAGGGGCTTAAATAAAAAAAAATCTCTGTGCTGGTAAAAATCTCAAATCTACCAGCCCATATGATACTTGATAGCAGGGACCTAGCTACCCATGGTATATACTTTTGTTAAAAAAAGGTATTAAATGATCTGTTCAAAGTACTAGTACTATTTACAAATATATTAATAAAGTTTAGCTAAACTTGTTTAGAAATTACTAGTATATAACTTTAATTTACTAATCAAAATTGAATTGGATAAGATAAATACAGTGTATATGGTAATTTAAATTAGTCTGGCCTGAAATGGAAGTAAATGATCACCCAATCCTACATAATCACAATGATTTGATCAGTTTGTGTATAGTACACACCATCAGGTACTGTTAGTAGAGTTTGTGTTTGTCAGACAGAGTGGGGGTACAGGTAAATCATTTGCGATAGGTATACAGTATCAGGTGTGTCATGCAATGCTCAAGTCTGGAATATAATTATCAGTGTAGCTAATTATAACTTCAAGAATCAGGACTATTATAATCATAATTAAAGGTAAGAAGCTGACTTATACCCTCTTAAATACTTACATGAGTGTGGTTGTTTTTTGTAATGTAGACCTTTGAAGCCATTAGGTCATGATCATGCTAATATGAATCAAACACTTTAAGTTATGAAAATGTCAATTGTTGTGATTTTGTAGGCATATAGTTTCCTCCGTACCCTGTTTAAATTCTAAAATCAAATAGTTTTAGGATAAAAGTAGAAAAGGTGTTATTACTGTTAATTATGTTAATAAGTAACCACTGTACCCATTGTAACCCGGCTACATTGACAGTCCTTCAGAAATTTTCTACTTTCATTTTCCAATGATTTTGTACTGTACCCTAATTGTAACCTTATTGGTAAAGGATAAATAGAAGTGTACCCTAGGGTACAAAAGTATCACCTAAAAACACAGTACCAATTTCTTGCCATATATGGGTTGGGACTTGGGAGGGTCGGATTAGAAAAAAAAAAATATCTTAAACACCCAATTTTATGTTAACGCCCCCAAAATCCCCCCGATTCAAGATCAATAATTTACCGCCTGTCAATCATTAAAAAAAAACAATAGCTTCTGATTTGATTGACAGATCAGCTACCTGTGCTACCTGATAATCTGAGTTTGCATGTTTTGAAGACAATTGCCTTGTCACACGCCAAACTCTTTCATGTACCCGCCTTGTATACACGTGGGTTAGAGAACTCCAATATGTTTCAATTTTATTTCAAAAAATAATTAAAAGTAGATTATTAAAACATTAACTTCATAAAATATTTCTTTTCTATCTTCACTGCCGTTTGTTTCTTGAAAGTGTTATATCGTCCACGATACCTGTAGAAAAAAGACCGTCCACAGAAACCGGTTGCCATAATTGGACGTCCGACGATTAAAATTATTTTTTAAGAAATGGGATGGACCTATAAGAAATATTCAGCACTAATAGTTTGTACAATGGCTACAATCTGCACTTTTTATTTCAATATTCAGACGTTTTTAATCATGGTGATTTCTTTTATTGAAAATTAAAAACAAATAAATATTTTTGCTTTGTATTTTTTCTTCAATTTAACAAACACCTTTTGTAAAACGATATAACTTTGTATTTTTTTCCTTCAAAACATTACCATGAATATATATAGTTTGTAATTAAATTTCTTATTAAAATAATTATTTTGCGTAGTTTCACTCAAAACACGTAATGTTGACCCTGATTACCAAACACAGACTTCCTGTGTACTGCTACGTGTACAGAGATTTTTGACTTCTTGGGTATTGGGGGTCTCCAGGTAAATAACGCCACTGTTACTTCGACCACTCCCTCTCTTCAGGTAACCGTACGGTAAAAAAATTGGGTCTTTAAACTGATATTCATCAGTTTGGGAATACATGTAATTTACCACTTTTTCTCCAGAATCACCAGTCTAATTCCAACCAAAAATGCCACAAAGCTTAAATTCCAAGATCCATGGGTACATTTTAGGGATTTAAGTATCAGAAGTGTGCTGTGTTTACAACATTGATCTGAGATGATTTCCTTTGTTTACAGCTTTAACTCGAGACCTGATATGCGGTGGGGAGAGTCAGGAGGATGGCAGCTGGTGTGATCTCGTGGACAAAGCTCTACAGCTAGCAGAGAAAATTCTACCGGAAATACAACAGCATCCTGATAAAAGTGTCATGGAACAGGTCTCATATTATTTCTGCTCTGAAGGAGAAAGGGGTATACTGTTTGACCCATGTGTATCAGTCTGTGTGTCTGTGTAGCTGTGTTTCCGTTTGAACCAAAAAATTTTGCCACATTTTTCCCAGCAACTACTCATTGCAGATGTTTGAAATTTTAGAACAATTTTTTTGTTCATAAGCATATGGTGGGATTCATGAGATTGTACATTTACATCAGAGGGAGTGGGGGTGGTGTCCATGTGAGCATTAATGGCTCACAGACTTGTTGCAGAGTTTCACATAGAATTGTACTGCAATTTTAAACCTATAAATTGTAATTATAAACCTTAATTATCATTTTAAAAATAACATAAAAATTAAATTACTACCCAGTAAAACTTTAAAACAGTCTTTGTTTGCCCTCTCCTAACTCAGGATGAAAAAATGGATTCAGAGGTTGAATTTTCAAAATCTAATTTAATCTATTACAGTGACTGAAATGCATGAAAAAAATTCCTGGAAGTTAAATACAAAGGCCATTTTGAGCTGGTTGGAAGAGAGGGCAACAAACATATTTTAAAGATGGCCCTACTGATGCTTTGTTAAATTTGTATGTAAAACATTTAGTAAATAAACATTTTTTAAAGGTCCTAATTAATGTATATTTTAGATGGAGACAGTCGCAGTTAACCTATGGAATTTCACTGTGTCCTTAAAGACTGGCAGAAGACTGTCTTTACTATCCAATGCCAAATGTAAATTTTTGAATTGCGATTATCATTTTCAAATGAATTTCATTTTTTCAGTATCTTATGTTGCTATCCTAGACTTAGGGAAGCTACTTGTTGCTATGCATGTTTTGTATTTTAAGCTACAATACTGTTGATATCAAACCCAAGGATATTTCCCACTTTTTAAGTTAGAACCACCTTTTTCCCAATGTTTGCCTTTCAATTTCATTTGTGATTTGTAATTAATTTTATTTTCGTAATAAAGTGCGCCACATTTGTCTGAAGATTGTGGAGGCCACAGTAACAACCTCAGAGGACCACATGAAAATAAAAAGGAAGATTGCTGTACGTAATGATACATCCTTACTGGATGATTATAAATTAACCTTTATATTTAATGAATGGCAAAGAGATTGTAACAAATGAGATATCTTGATTAGATTTCTTTATTATAGCCCACTATTGATACTTCTGGGTCATGTTGTGTTTTCACTTAGGCTTGACTTATATTCATTTTTGTGCATCTGTTCCACATGACATTTTGAGTTTTTGAAAAAAATTACATATTATTTTCAAGAGACTTAAAACCTTGATAAATTGATGAGATCAGTTCGACAAATACTTACACATGTTACAGGAATTTTTTTCATTTTTCTTAATTTAACCTCCATGACCTTGGTGTCATTTTCCCCAATTCTCTATTTAGATCAATTTCATAGAGGCAAAGTCATTTTCATCAGTTGCAAAGTAATAAACACTGATATTTATATATGATTTTGCTTTGTCATAAGTCTGTGACTAACTACCGGTATCTAATTTTTTATAGAATTCGAAGTCATACAGTAATATTTCTAGTCAAGTTTGAATCTGTTCTGTGATTATTTCTTTACTCTATTTTAGATTGGGTTGAAAACAGCAAGAGCATGGCTTGGTAAGTTATAAAATATAGTGACAGCACATGACTTGATTAGTTATAAGTTATAGTGACAGAGTATGACTTGATAAGTTATGAGTTATAGTGACAGAACATGACTTGGTAAATTATAAGTTATAGTGACAGTTATAAAGTTATAAGTTATAGTGACAGAACATGACTTGATAAGTTATAAGTTATAGTGACAGAGTATGACTTGATAAGTTATAAGTTATAGTGACAGAGCATGACTTGGAACATGTGAGTTATAAATGACTTTGACAGAGCATGGCTTTGTTGGTTATAAGTTATAGTAACAGAGCATGACTTGGTAAGTTAAGAGTTATTTAGACAGAGCATGGCATGGTTAGTTATAGGTTATAGTGACAGAGCATGACTTGTTAAGATATGTTACAGTGACAGCACATGACTTGGTAAATGACTTTCACAGAGCATTTTTGGGAAGTTATTACTTACTGTTACAGGGCATGAATTAGTTATAAATTATACTGACAGTACATGTATATGGCTTGGTTCTTGTTAGTTAATTTATGACTTTCACAGAGTATGACTTGATAAGTTGTAAGATACTGTTACAGAGCACAAGTTGATAGAATAATATTTACATTTGCAAATGTTTTCCTTCATATAACACTACTGAAAGCAATGCGTATCTATAACTGTATAAACACAGGTACAGGGTCAAGAGGTCATAGATGTGTGTATGCATAATCGTTTAACGTAATTTCTCAGTGACGTCATAAAGGGTCGATACGACACACGTTAAGTGGATTACATACTTGCCGTTGGGTTAAAAAATAATGCATTTCACATGTTAAAAGTCACAATCAGGCAAATATAAAGTATGAATAATTAAGTCACACATGTAAATATAAGTAATAAGGTATCATTTTAAAACATCTATCGGGCTATAATTATGGGTTGGTACAAGATTAAATTCATCATAAAGCCCTTTGGGCCCTTTGTAGTTGATATGAATATTCATCATTGTTTTTTGTCCATTATTGTGTTTATAGGCTATTCAATATATTTAATTATTGGAACCATTTCTTTGTAGATACTAAAGAAGTTGGGATGGCTTCCAAAGTGTTAGACCTAACAGATCAGGTAAGATGATGTACTTGTATTGACTACGTACTGCTTCTGTAGAAATGTGTTTGTAGAGGAATCCCAAGCCCTCTCGGCATCTCTGAGACGTTAATTGTTTAATGTTCAGCTTGGGTAATATCATTGATAAATCTACTCAATTCTGCATAAATGTACAACCATTTATTTATGTTGACATCTAACAAAACATAAACATCAGAGTTTACAATATTTACAGTTTGTGAAGAAGCTACAGAAGTTGATAGTGGATGACATCAATAAGTCTGGGTCATCTATCACAACAGACAAACAGAAGAAGGATGTGGAGAAAGACTTGTTCAAACTGCTCTGTTACAAGGCTGAAGTGGTAAGTCATAACAATGGATACTTATTTTTTATTTAATATACATCAAAGCAAGTAATGTGTTTCAAAGTAAAGTTTGACATAAAATGTAATATTAAGACAGTAATATATCTTGATATAAAAGGGTTCAGTTCATATTTCTATAATTTGTAACAAGTCATGGTATTGATATGACTTTCTCTGCAGAGTTTGGAACAAGGTGATAACTCTACTGCCATGGAGCTCATACAAATCGCTAAAGAAATGTTGATCAAATACCCACACGAGGTCAGAGACAATGTCTATTCTTAATTATTTCTTAAAAATGCCACATCAGTGGGGCGATAATCATTTTTTAAACAGGAAGTTTATTTTTTGTAAAGTTTTGTTGGATTTCGTTGATAGGGGGCATTCCTGTCCATTCTGAGCTATAATTTTGTTGGATTTCGTTGATAGGGGGCGTTCCTGTCCATGCTGAGCTATAATTTTGGGGTGGAACTCTACCAAAAGAAGCGGTTTGATGAAGCTGTGACATGGTTAAGGGAAAGTTTTGAAATTGGGAAAAACCAGACAAACTTGGAGGCAAAAAGTCAGGTAAAACTGATAAATCATACTGTCAGATAAATCATGCTCTTAAGATGTTGTCTTTGTTGGCATGTTCAGGACTTAGAGTGAAATTTATTGAATTAGTATCATTTTCAAAAATGATATTGAATTAGTATCATTTTCAAAAATGATACATAAAGTTTTATCACAAACATAATTCAATTTGTAAACATTGATATATTATTCCAGTGTTTAAAACGAATGTGTTAAATAAATGTTGATGAGCTGTTTCCAATGTGCTTTATGTAATGTATTATGAAATGAAGCCCCTGTTTCCTGGACTTTGTAGGCCAGAACCCTGAGATTGTTGGCGTGTGTTTACATGGAGCTGAATCAGGAAGACCACATCCAGAAAGCTCTGAATGCTGTCACTCTGGCCAATAACGTGAGTTATAGCATAGAAAGCTCTGAAAGCTTTCACTCTGGCCAATAATATGAGTGATAAAATAGAGAGAAACACTAAGTAAGATATCTGCTAGGTTTAAAATCAATCAAGGATAGTGAAGTATAATTCTTGTTTGTTTTTACATAGGAACACCCTCATCCTTCTGGTCTGTTTTTGTTCCTCCGCATTTTGTTAAAAACCAAGGAACCAAACTCTGTCATCTGCAAAGGTAAGCTAAAAATTTCTGAAAAACATTCATTAATTTATAAGTACATTTTAAATTCTAGGAAAAGGATTTTCTATTTCAATCATTTAAAACAGCAATGTTGGTCCTTAAGAAGGAGGGGGAATGGAGATATAATTTTATTATTGTAGTGTTCTGTTTTGTATAATGCTCTATGTTCTGAATAAGCTAATGCTTCTATTATATGTTTTGTATCAGCTGTGTCAGACATCATGCAGCAGCCAGGGGCATCACTGGATGTAGGCATCAACACAGCTCTGTTATTGTCAAGAAATGAAAGGTCAGTCACAACTTCTTACTTATGCTTCTGAGTTTTTCTCACTGATTGTTAAGTCCATTTTCAGCTAAGATGATCTATTCGGATACCTATCTTATTCCACTCCGTAGAGATTAAAATAAATTTTAGACATGACCTTGCTGTTGGGTTAATGAAGGAGCTTCTGAAGAAGTTTGAACATACCTCCAACACAGGAGAGCTCCTAATGACTAACTTTGATATTCTGTTGGCAAGCAAAGACAGGCGGTCTCTTAAAGAGTTTGTGGAGTACTGCATTGAGGGTATGTATTATCCAATGGCATGTTAAAAAAATTATTTCACTGAGAAAACTTAACAAAATAAGGTTCTATGTCTTGGCTTTTCACATATTTCTTTATGAAATTAGGCAGTTCTGGCACACTTAGGTAAAAATAAATAGTCCTAATGTTGATTGTGACAGAAAACAACACTCACGGAGCCCTAGAGCCAGCAGTAAAGAGAAGGTTCCATATTGAGTTCTGGGCTCTGGCCTATACAGCAGATCAGGTATTGTGTGTGTAGAATATAAATTAACTTGTAGTTTCATCTACAACTCAAGCTGAAAATGTAAGGCTTCAGGAATTGGAGAGTAGCTTCAATCAAAAGTTAAAATTAGAGTGATGTATGAAATGATAAATGTCTAACCATTTTTGCATTTAAAAATAATGTATTATGCGGTGTATGATCTTTGTTTCCGTCTTCAACCTGTTTCTGTACAATTTATAGGAGAAGAATTACTCTGAGGCATTGGACTGGTACAACTTTTCCCTGAGTCTGTACAATCGGGAGGAATCGGGGGACCAGAATCTGGCTCGTCTCCATAGAAACCGTGCAACCTGTTATCTCAATCTGGGTCAGATGGACAAGGTACAGTTAAAAAGCTCTACATTTTATAATCTAATTCTTCTTCAGTGGAAGTTTATTCAGTTTCATTCTAAACCATGATCGTAAATGTACTACCCCATTCAAATGTGACAGTTTTCACACAATAGATGTATTAGTGAGAGCATACATTTTTTAAGTTAGCATAATCCAAGAAGTTGAGTACATTTTATTTTTCAAGTTTCTGAATCATTGTAAATACATGTAAATATGAATATAAAGTTAATTTTTATAACCAACAGGCGACGGAGGCAGTAAATGAAGCCAAGAAGTGGGACCCTGCATCCATCAACACAATGTTCCTGTTGTTCAAGCTCGCATTAGCAGCATCTAATGTAGAACAAGGTTTGTTCAAGCTCGCCTTAGCTGAATCTAATGTAGAAGAAGGTTTTTTCAAGCTCGCATTAGCAGCATCTAGTATAGAACAGGTTTGTTCAAGCTTACCTTAGCTGCATCTAATGTAGAACAAGGTTTGTTCAAGCTCGCCTTAGCTGCAGCTAATGTAGAACAAGGTTTGTTCAAGCTCGCCTTAGCTGAATCTAATGTAGAAGAAGGTTTTTTTCAAGCTCGCATTAGCAGCATCTAGTGTAGAACAGGTTTGTTCAAGCTCACCTTAGCTGCATCTAATGTAGAACAAGGTTTGTTCAAGCTCACCTTCGCTGCATCTATTGTAGAATGTTTGTTCAAGCTAGCCTTAGCAGCATCTAATGTAGAACAAGGTTTGTTCAAGCTCGCCTTAGCTGCAACTAATGTAGAACAAGGTTTGTTCAAGCTCGCCTTCGCTGAATCTAATGTAGTACAAGATTTGCTCAAGCTCACCTTAGATGCATCTAATGTAAACATGGTTTGTTCAAGCTCGCATTAACAGCATCTAGTGTAGAACAAGTTTTGGTCAAGCTCACATTAGCAGCATCTAATGTAGTAACCTTAGCAGCATCTGTTGTTGAACTAGCTTTGTTCAATCTCGCTTTAGCTGCATCTAATGTAGAACAAGGTTTGTTCAAGCTCACCTTAGATGGATCTGATATAAAGTTTGCTCCTGAATCTAATGTAGAACATGGTTTGTTCAATCTGGTTTTAGCTGCATCTAATGTAAAATTATATATAATTCTGTTAATTAGGTCACCTGAGTAAACTCAGGTGACCTATTGTTATCCGTTTTCGTCCGTCGTCATGCGTCATCCGTCGTGTGTTAACATTTGAACATTTTCAGCTTCTTCTCTGCAACCACTCAACCAATTTCAACTAAATTTGACATAAAGCATCTATGGGTGAAGTGAAACAAGAATTGTGAATTTCATGATCCCTACCCCCCTGGGGCCTGAGGGGTGGGGCCAAAACCACTAAAATTAATGCAATCTTTAAAAATCTTCTTCTTTACTCCTGGACATCAAGCAGTCAAACTGTTTGAATGATTGTAAGCAGCATTGAGTCCTTTACCAAAATTATGAAATTCATGGCCCTGGGGTCAGGGGTTCTAGTGCTAGGGCGGGGCTGAATAAGTATATAGTGAAAATGCATTAAATCTTTGAAAATCTTCTTCTCTGCTCCTGGGTATTAAATAAACTAACTAAGTACATAGTTATGATGAGCAAGAGTGCCTCTACTAAAATTGTGAATTTTATGGCCCCAGGGTCAGGGGTTCTGGTGTAAGGGCGGGTCTCTATTGATTATGTAGTGAAAATACATGAATTCTTTGAAAATCTTCTTCTCTGCTCCTAGGTATTAAATAAACTAAATAAGTACATAGTTATGATGAGCAAGAGTGCCTCTACTAAAATTGTGAATTTTATGGCCCCAGGGTCAGGGGTTCTGGTGTTAGGGCAGGGCTCTATTGATTATATAGTGAAAATACATGAATTCTTTGAAAATTTTCTTCTCTGCTTCTGGGTATTAAATAAACTAAGTATATAGTTATGATGAGCAAGAGTGCCTCTACTAAAATTGTGAATTTTATGGCCCCAAGGTCAGGGGTTCTGGTGTTAGGGCAGGGCTCTATTGATTATGTAGTGAAAATACATGAATTCTTTGAAAATTTTCTTCTCTGCTTCTGGGTATTAAATAAACTAACTAAGTGCATAGTTATGATGAGCAAGAGTGCTTCTACCAAAATTTTGAATTTTTTGGCCCCAGGGTCAGGGGTTCTGGTGTTAGGGCGGGGCTCTATTGATTACATAGTGAAAATACGTGAATTCTTTGAAAATTTTCTTCTCTGCTCCTGGGTATTAAGCAGATGAACTACCTATATGGTTATGATGAGCAAGGGCCCTAATCTTCCAGAATTGTGAATTTCAAGGCCCCAGGGTCAGGGGTACCATAGAGAGGGGGGTGTACTTATATACTGAAAATGAATGAATTGTTTGAAATCTGTTCCTTGGTATTAATCAAATACTTTTGAAAAGCAAGGATGCCTTTTCAAAAATTGTGCAATGTGTGGATCTAAGCCTAAGGGTCAGGGGTTCATGTGTGGTAGGGCACCTCTAATTATTGCTGAATATTACTGATTAGTTGAAATGCATTTTTTGTTCCCTTACCCTGCCTATAGGTATTAAGTAACCAAACTAAGCAACTGCTAAGTGTATAGTTATGATGATAAATGGTGCCTCTTTCAAAATTGTGAATGCCATAGCATCTGGCTTAAAACATGAATCAAATTCAATCACTGGAAAGTTGTTGCATAATGCTCAGGGGACCTATAAGGCCCGTGGACCTCTTGTTTTTTTTATGGTTTCTGTCCTGAATTATATGTAGCTTCTTTTTTTTTTACAGCCAAAGATATCCTGCAGAAGATGTGTAGTGAGGTGGTTAAGTTAGAAAACACAGACAAAGAAATGGAGGCACAGAAACTTATCTGTCAGGCTGCCTACATGGCTTATGAGGTATAACATCATTTATTTTGGTCATCATGAGGGTGGGGGGGAGCGCATGTATTTTCAAAGTTTTTCAGGCAGGACACATGGCTCAAGATGTACTAGCTGTAGGTCTGTAGCTCTCCGAAAAAAAAATATATTGATAGACTGGAGAGCTACAGTGCCACCCATTGAAAAAACTGTGTATTTATTGCGCACAAAAAAGTGCGCTCGGTTCTCGATTTATTTCTCCATGTTTTTCAAACTGTAATCTCAAAATATTACTAACCGTGTGTTCCTAACATATTCTTTCGCTTTTTCCACAACCAAACATTCCTCATAATTGTTGTTAATAGTCCTCCTGACCCTGATATTGTAATCGTCGAACATTTCACTTATTTATACTGCCATTTGGTTTCAAAGATAATTCGGTCCAATATGCTTCATTCGGATGTCAACTACGAGAGTACTCGATAGAAGATAAAAGAATTTTTTAAAATCTTTCCTTATTTGCAATTGAGGTAAGAATTTGGAAGAATTAATCAAGAACCGAGCGCACTTTTTGTGCACAATAAATATACAGTTTTTTCAATTGGTGGCACTGTAACTCTCCGGTCTATCAATATATTTTTTTCGGAGAGCTACAGATCTGCAGCTAAAGAGGTACAAGCTCTTTGTATTATTTTGGAGGTGTGTATATTTTTTCAAAGTATGACAATGTGATGAAATATGATACAAAATGAAGTAGCAGTGGGTAATGTTCTCTGCTTCAATCATCTCTTCTTTAGATAAATTCAGTTCAATTCTCTGCACTGCAATTTGTTGCATTTAAATTGACATAAAAAAGCTAACGTTCTGAATATTTACCAAAAAATAAAATTTGACAGAATCACAAGGAATCTACAGCAGGCCTGGCTTTGGAGTGTTTGGCCAACTGTAGCTTCGATCTGACCCAGACATTGACTGCTCTCAGGTGTCTCATCCGACTCAAACTGTCCCAGGTCGACCAGGACAAGAACACCAGGTACAAGAGACATTTCTATATAGTACACAGAAAGTGATCCAAGGATGACTTGTAGCATATATTATTGTAAATTAATTAAAAATTAAAGTTGCTTCTAATCAAAGCATCTTGCATAGAATTAAACAGAACATAAAGTGAGGCGTTGATAAACTCAATTTAAGACATACAATTTTTCAGCATTGAAGATGTTGGAATCTTACATGACATAAAAATGGGTACTTGACTTTGTTATTCGTGTTCAGTGTTCAATATATTTTATTTTTAAACTGTGTTAGTTTCTTAGTTTACTAAAATTGACTGTACACTGTTTTTAGCTCACCTCAATGAAGTTGGGGGAGTCATTTGATACCCTTGGCATAGGTTTCTATGTTGTCCAAGGTTCAAGTTTTAGGAGCAAATATTTTTTCAGGTACAAATTTTCTTTGTCCTTTATTAATCAGAGATGTATGGAAGATGGCTTCCTGTATGTTTCATTGAACTAGTCAAGGTTTTAGATCCTGCAGTTTTAGCTATTAAATAATGACCAGGCTGTTTTTAAGAGCAGGTTAACATTATTGAGTGGGTTAAAATTTTTTGGAGCAGTTACTATAAGCCATTTATTGCCCAGAGTTGCATGGATGAAACATCTGCTTCAAAGGTGGATCTGACCTACATTCTCTGACCAGCAGTCTCTCTGTTTGTCCACGAAAACTTGAACCTCGCTCTTAACTTAATTGGGCTATAGTCTTTATATTTCATTATTATACCTCTACTGTTTTACATTGTTACATGATCTTTCAATGGATATAATAATTTTTACCTTGACCTTCGACTGACCAACTTTGTGAAAACTTGAACCTTGGGTATAACTTTGGAACAGGTACATTTATGATCTTTTGACTTTTACCTTGGAGTTTGAATTGCATTTAATAAACTTTAGCTCTGGCTTTAAACTGAGCTGGCATCAGTGTTTCTCAAACTCATCTTGTTGTTGTAGTTTTGATTATGGAAACTGTCTCTTAACTTAATTGTTTTAATTATATAAATAAAATTTCTTGGAAGCTAGTGATTTTCAATAATAATTATATATATATATAGGAGATGTACATAGTGATATGATGAATGTGCACCCCAGTTAATACACTATCTTTGTTTTTCGATGCATTTTTTAAAAAAAAAAAAATTAGTGAGCTGATTGGCTCACCTCATTAGGTTTAGATTACCAACTCTAAACAAAGATTTCCTCTTTTCGATTTCAGCATACAACAAACTTATGCGTGAAGAAGACAAGGGAGGTAAACTGTCCCCAAAACTCAGTGAGGAGGCCAGCTGGTTTATGAGAGTAGGTGAGTAGTCCAGTGACTCAGTAAGTACTGTATAAACTCAGTGAGGAGGCCAGCTGGTTTATGAGAGTAGGCGAGTTGTCTGGTGACACATTGATCATTGTTTTCATTAAAAATACAGTCAAGTTCCGTTAGTCTGTGTGGTATGGTTACGTATTAGTTACTGTAGATTCCTTATTCAGTTCAACATCAAATTGCGAGAATAATAATTCGCGAATGGACAGTTTATAAAAAAAAATTTACATAGATTTCAGTACTATAAAAATAAAGGCGAGTAATTTTATTTGGCGTGTGGTGCTTCACGCGAAATAACACGATAAATAATTCCACAGGTATATTTAGGAATGTACAGTATATTTTGTCCTCTTCATAATTATTATCCAAAGGAGAGGGGTATATACTGTTTAACCCTTGTGTGTCTATGTAGCTGTCTCTCTGTCCAAACCATATGTTTGGTAGCAGTTTTCTCAGCAACTTCTTATTGCAGATGCTTGAAATTTTAGCACATCCTTTGTGCTGAGGCATGCCAGATGGTTGAATTTATTTTTGTTCAAATCCAGTGCCAACTTCCTGTTAATCCATGCATCTGTCCTTACTTAGTATGTTAAAAAATTGTCAGTTTTTTTCAGTAATTACTCATTGCAGATGATTGAAATGTTAATTAGCACACTCTTTGTTGTTAAAGCATGCCATTTTATTATTGTATGAATCTGATGTCAACGTCCTATTTATCTGTGCATCTTTGTGTAACTGATCTTGTGTGTATTTATACATGATAGTGTATATTCACAGCGGAGCGGGGGTATTACAGGTTAGCATTGGTTTAACAGACTTAAATTCTTGTTATGTTTTACTGTCAAAGGAAAAGAATTTTTTTTTGTGAGTGAGGTTTTTTTCCTCAAAAATCAGTTGTGTTAAACTGTATAGTAATTTAGTAATGTTATGTAAGATTCCTGTTTTCTTACTTATCTGGTGCTTTGTATTGTTCTAGCTTGGAACCTGGCCCTGAAATGTGAAGAGAGACCAGGCTTGATGAAAGATTTATATAAACTCTGTTCTCAAGTGAGTTTTGACCACATTTAATGCAAACAAAGAAATCATTATCATTGATTAAACAGTATTGTAGTTTCTGTTGTATATCTGATTTTATAATGGTTTCTTCATTTTACAGTATTCAAGTTTCTGTTATATGACTAATGATAATTATCTTCAAGTTGATTTTATTTTACCTGCAGTATTGTACCTTCTGTTACATAACTGATGACATAATGTTATCAAGTATTACAGTATTCCAGTCTCTGTTATGATGACAACATGTATTTACAGTATTCCAATCCAGTCTCTGTTATGATGATGACGTGTTGTATTTACAGTATTCTAGTATGTGTTACAATGACATGTTGTATTTACAGTATTCCAGTCTCTCTTATGATGATGACATGTTGTATAATAATTTTACAGTATTCCTGTCTCTCTTATGATGATGACATGTTGTATATTAATTTTACAGTATTCCTGTCTCTCTTATGATGATGACATGTTGTATGTTAATTTTACAGTATTCTTGTCTCTCTTATGATGATGACATGTTGTATATTAATTTTACAGTATTCCTGTCTCTCTTATGATGATGACATGTTGTATATTAATTTTACAGTATTCCTGTCTCTGTAATGATGATGACATGTTGGATATTAATTTTACAGTATTCCTGTCTCTCTTATGATGATGACATGTTGTGTATTAATATTTCAGTATTTCTGTCTCTCTTATGATGATGACATGTTGTATATTAATTTTACAGTATTCTTGTCTCTCTTATGATGATGACATGTTGTACAGTATTCCAGTCTCTCTTATTTTACAGTATTCCAGTCTCTCTTATGATGATGACATGTTGTATATTAATTTTACAGTATTCCTGTCTCTCTTATGATGATGACATGTTGTATATTAATTTTACAGTATTCCTGTCTCTCTTATGATGATGACATGTTGTATATTAATTTTACAGTATTCCTGTCTCTCTTATGATGATGACATGTTGTGTATTAATTTTACAGTATTCCTGTCTCTGTAATGATGATGACATGTTGTGTATTAATTTTACAGTATTCCTGTCTTTGTAATGATGATGACATGTTGTATATTAATTTTACAGTATTCCTGTCTCTGTAATGATGATGACATGTTGTGTATTAATCAGTATTCCTGTCTCTCTTATGATGATGACATGTTGTGTATTAATTTTACAGTATTCCTGTCTCTCTTATGATGATGACATGTTGTGTATTAATTTTACAGTATTCCTGTCTTTGTAATGATGATGACATGTTGTATATTAATTTTACAGTATTCCTGTCTCTCTTATGATGATGACATGTTGTATATTAATTTTACAGTATTCATGTCTCTCTTATGATGATGACATGTTGTATATTAATATTTCAGTATTCCTGTCTCTCTTATGATGATGACATGTTGTATATTGATTTTACAGTATTCCAGTCTCTCTTATCATGATGACATGTTGTATATTAATTTTACAGTATTCCTGTCTCTGTAATGATGATGACATGTTGGATATTAATTTTACAGTATTCCTGTCTCTCTTATGATGATGACATGTTGTATATTAATTTTACAGTATTCCTGTCTCTGTAATGATAATGACATGTTGTATAATAATTTTACAGTATTCCTGTCTCTCTTATGATGATGATATGTTGTATATTAATTTTTCAGTATTCCTGTCTCTGTAATGATGATGACATGTTGTATAATAATTTTACAGTATTCCTGTCTCTCTTATGATGATGACATGTTGTGTATTAATATTTCAGTATTCCTGTCTCTGTAATGATGATGACATGTGTATTAATATTACAGTATTCCTGTCTCTGTAATGATGATGACATGTTGTATATTAATTTTACAGTATTCCTGTCTCTCTTATGATGATGACATGTTGTATATTAATTTTACAGTATTCCTGTCTCTGTAATGATGATGACATGTTGTATAATAATTTTACAGTATTCCTGTCTCTGTTATGATGACAACATGTATTTACAGTATTCCAATCCTGTCTCTGTAATGATGATGACATGTTGTATTTACAGTATTCTAGTATGTGTTACAATGACATGTTGTATTTACAGTATTCCTGTCTCTCTTATGATAATGACATGTTGTATATTAATTTTACAGTATTCCTGTCTCTGTAATGATGATGACATGTTGTGTATTAATCAGTATTCCTGTCTCTCTTATGACGATGACATGTTGTATATCAATATTTCAGTATTTCTGTCTCTCTTATGATGATGACATGTTGTATATTGATTTTACAGTATTCCTGTTTCTCTTATGATGATGACATGTTGTATATTAATTTTACAGTATTCCTGTCTCTGTAATGATGATGACATGTTGTATATCAATATTTCAGTATTTCTGTCTCTCTTATGATGATGACATGTTGTATATTAATTTTACAGTATTCCTGTCTCTCTTATGATGATGACATGTTGTATATTAATTCTACAGTATTCCTGTCTCTCTTATGATGATGACATGTTGTATATTAATTTTACAGTATTCCTGTCTCTCTTATGATGATGACATGTTGTGTATTAATATTACAGTATTCTTGTCTCTCTTATGATGATGACATGTTGTATATTAATTTTACAGTATTCCTATCTCTCTTATGATGATGACATGTTGTGTATTAATATTTCAGTATTTCTGTCTCTCTTATGATGATGACATGTTGTATAATAATTTTACAGTATTCCTGTCTCTGTAATGATGATGACATGTTGTGTATTAATTTTACAGTATTCCAGTCTCTGTTGTGATGATGAGGAGAACACCTTAACAAGGAAGAAGACCTGCCTTCTGATGGCTACAGCTGCCTGTCTACAACAAGCCAGGACTGACGGACTCCCAAACTCACTTAAGGTATTTACTGTACTTTCTCTTGTGTTTGAAGCTCTTCAATGAATGATATCATTACATTGCATCTGCAACAAATGTATTTATCATATGGTTTTCATTACATCCCAATTTTACCATCATTTTCTAGAGTGTAATTAAGAATTGCATACATCATTGAGATTTCAGTATGTTCATGAATTTATTAAAAGAGGCAAAATTATGGATTATCTGCCCATGTATATAAGAGGATTTTTTAAAACAAATTTTTCCTTTCAAACAGTTAGCTTGTAATGTATTGAGGATCAGTTATTAACTTTTTACAGGATAATTATTTGGAGGAAGCCGTTGACTTTATTCATGAATGTAAATCAGTCAATCAGCAGATCCATCAGGAGATGGACCTAAACTCCTCTATAGGTAAACACCTGTGTTACTTAGATGTTAATACACAATAATACAGCATGCTATATAGTGTATTTGACCTTTGATGATTAAAGGTAACTTTGGCTTTGAAATGTCATTAATAAATTACCATTACTTAAAGCATACACAGCAATCAGAAAGGTTAAAACTTAGTAGATCTTAGGTATCTAGTGATGTAAAATAAAGTTTAACATTTAACTATGTGATTAGACTGTTGATAAACATCATGATTGTATGTGTTATACTAAAATCTGCATTTTCCCACTTTTTCAGATGCTAGGACCCAGGATAAAGCAGACACATTAATGATGATGTATGAATTCGAGGCACGCTGTAAACTACAGGATCCGTCTGTAGAGGAAATTATTGAAGTTTTACTGAAAATCCCTAATCCCGATCCTAAACCATTTGAAACTATAGCTGGTAATTGAAAATTCCATAATTCTGATCCCAAACTATAGTATTTGAAACAATAGCTGGTATTCTCATGAAAGATCTTAATCCTGATACCAAACCATTGAAAACCATAGCACACACAAGCAAAGATGTGAATGAAATCTACAGTGTAATTGTATGTCCAAAGTCAAGAATATTTGTCGTTGAAATATGTGAAACTTTCAAAATATATCAAGTTTATGTCCTTTCTATATAGCATGGTTCCTTTAATTTTCTTTTTTTCTATCCTCGGCTTTTCAGCTCTGTCAATGGAACCACAATCTATTCACAAAAATATTGGAGTTCGAGCCCTGAAGATAGCTATAAGGAAACATCTACAGATGCCAACAGTGGACTTTGACAGAATCAGGTAGGTATGTAGAAACATCTACAGATGCCAACAGTGGACTTTGACAGAATTAGGTAGGTATTAGGACAGAGTCCAACAGTTGACTTTGACAGAATCAGGTAGGTATAAGGACAGAATCCAACAGTGGACTTTGACAGAATTAGGTAGGTATTAGGACAGAGTCCAACAGTTGACTTTGACAGAATCAGGTAGGTATAAGGACAGAAAAATCCAACATGTGTGACTTTGACAGAATTAGGTAGGTATTAGGACAGAGTCCAACAGTGGACTTTGACAGAATTATGTTCTACAGAAAACATAATGTATTAATGTAATACTGAATTGCAAGTTGATAAATCTGGGTCTTTTGAATTTGTATTTTTAAAGTAAATTGCATCACAGTTTGGTACATTATTTTGCATATCAACTGTAAACTCTGTTAAGAGATTCATACTCTAGGCTCTTTTGTTTTTCTGCAGTAAACTATATTTCAATCTGATACAGCACCTAGCTGTAAACCACAGTAAACTGTATCGAGGTCTGATACTGTAAGCTGGTTGTTTTATATTACAGGAAGCTGCACTGTGGTTTGATACATATGATTCTGTTTTATATTAACTGTAAACTGTATCGAGGTTTGATACAGCAAGCTCTGTTTTATATCCACAGTAAACTGTATCGAGGTTTGATACAGCACACTCTGTTTTATACCCACAGTAAACTGTACCGAGGGTTGATACAGCACACCCTGTCCTCTGTCTCAGACAACACCAAACAGGAAGCTCTGACTCAATACAACGAAGTGGTAGACCTCATTGACAAAAAAGCTCAGGTATGGACTAAAGGGAATGTAATGGAAAGAAAAGATTTTATAGGCCAGGAATAAGTATTTTAATTTATCTTAAAAAAAAGTTTTAAAGTTTGAGTTGAGTTTTCCCTTATTGATCATTCATATTTTTTGTAATTAAAAAAGATATTTAGAAATATTTGTTTAAAAAAAGAAGAATTTTACAAGTAAACAGTTGTAAAACTTATGCGACAGGTGAAGATATAAATAAGCTTTAAACAATTGTTACAAGTAAATGTTAACAAGCCATTCCCAATTATCAGATTATAGGACTAACAGATAATTATTGTAGGTGGATTACCCAGAGATTGAAATCCAGTGGTTGATGACAAAAGCTTGGAATTGTGGGGTGACATTCCTAAGGTGGGTGTCCAGTTCTTGTTAATCATCAATTGCCAGATCTTCCCGTTTCCTGAGCATATGCTCCCTTTACAAAGTTTTGCTATCCCTTATTGTACGTTCTTCGGAGATAAATAAGTTTTAGCTCACCCCAATAAGACCAAGAAAGTTGGGGAGCTTATGTGATACCCATGGAGTCAGCACAGGTTTTCAGTACAGTTTTCTTTTTAATACTTCTATGCCCTACATTAGTCCGAGATGCATTGAAGATGCTTCTAATGTGTTTCATTCTACAAGCCAAGGTTTTATATGCTGCAATTTCAGCAAAGGAATATCCATATTAATATTTTTGGAGCAAGTTTTTGGCACAGGTAAAACTTTTTGGTGCAGATCTCATTTCCAAGTAACTTAAGCACTGTATTTCAGCTCTGGGAGATATGAGCTAGCAGAGAAGTGGTGTAACACTGGCATGAAGTTTCTGAAGCACCTCAGTCTGGGAGTACAGCTTAACTACAATGAAACGGTACATCCTCTATTCTTTTATCACTTCTTGTCCTAATAGGTCCAAATAGTACAGCTTTACTACACTAAGACAGCATATCTTCCTATATTACCTCTTAATCAGAAATGCAAGATTAAATTCCGATAATACATTCGCAAAATATTTCCTAATTCATGAAAAATGTTCTGTCAGAGCAATAGTTTAATATTATCCTTCACTAGATATATGCAGTTCATTTCCTGACTGCTCATTCATTGAGGTAATGAAAGGTTGAACCATGTCCCGAGTTGATGAATCTTAAAAAAAAAAACCAGATCTTGTTGATTTCTTGTTCAGATGACTACTAGTGATGTCCTCTTGCTACCCTTTTTAGATGACAAATACATATGCTGACATCTTGGAGCAGATTGATAAATCCAGAACAAGACAGCTAAATCCAGAACCATAGATTATAGAACCAAGATAATCCAGTATCACAGATAAAAGACAAATAAATCCAGACGAAAAACTCCTAACCAAGCAGCTTGAGGAATGAAAAAGATCACAGACTGACAGACACTTGTACACCTTGTCACAAGATCAATGACAAAGACATTGGATTTTTTTGTTTTATTCTTTAATAGTTGATAATCATGTTCCATGATTTTTATGTTTCACAATAAATTATTAAAATAAGAACTTCTTTATAAAGTTTTTACAAGGTAAAAAAAAAGTTCAACAATTAACATACATGTAAACATTTGTCACACATTTAACATTACAACAACCATTTATGAACTTCACAAAACATACCAGACAGTTGACATTACATGTACAGCAAACATAACTGTGACAAAATAGAAGTATTATAAAATATGTAACAAATATAAGACATTAAAACTGCACAGCATAGATATGTACCATAAACAACACAATATTTTCTCGAAAGATTAGTCACGAAAATTTGGGTTGCGAAAGCAATTTTCAAATATTTGTGGAACTTACGATGGTACTTTTAAACAATACATAGAATCTTAAAAACACAAGTACTTGAATGTCTCTCAAAACATGTTGTAAAATGATGCAATAAAATCAAAAACTTAAGATTGTAAGAAAATGATTAAATGTTCCCAATGTAAATTTTAATAATTTATTAATAATTAATCTGATTAATTTTAACTGAAATCAAATGCACCACATGATGTATAGTGTACTTCTGGATAAAATTAAAGAAAGTGTAAACCCATTTCTGACTAGGCTCAAAAAGTCGTGCTCCAAAAGAAAGTGAACACATTCCAAACACGAAATATGGATACAGAATGGGAATTCTCAGTTGAAGCATGACATGGTTAGTTTAGGTGTGTGTAGGATGTATAGGAGTTTGAGTGCTCATGCTGTAGGCTTCCCAGACCGCATGTAGTTTACCCAGTTTGTACTGAGACACTTGGCCTCCTGTCAAAGGAAAGACGTTTGCATTATTCAAGATTTTAGAAAGAAAAATAATATATTTGTGATTCTCTATATAAGGAGAATAATGGCTTACAATGACTTTGGCCTTGGACCTGATTTCGTCCATGGTGAGGGGTAGGGGAGCTGGGGGCAAGGTCAAAACTTTATCTTCCTTAACATCTCCTACGCTGAAAGTCTGCCTCCTGAAATTAGAATGGTTAAAACGTACATACAGGGACTGGTAAAGGAAATAAAAGATCAAGATTTCCTGAAAAACAGTATCTATCCTTGGCTCATACATTCACCTCCATCATTGGAGTACCAAGGAAATGTTGAACTGATCTGGAAGTCCCAAGCACTTAGTATTTAAATATTTTAGCCTTGAAATTTTGAATTATTGGACATCTTGAAGTTTTTTCTTGCTCCCATTGAGTTCTAGATAAGGAGGTTTAACTGTAATTAATACTGACGTGAGCTAATGTTTATATCCTTTCAGACAGATGTTATAACAGTCTTTTAGTGACAGGATACGGGATGATACCTGGTTAGTAAATTTCATACCTGGCGAGTGGGTGTCATGTATGAAATTTACTAGCCAGGTATCATCCCGTACCCTGTCACTAAAAACTATGTAATGAATTTACCCCACTAATGAAACAATTACTTATTATCTGTGATTTATAAATGTTTTTCTCTAGCTGCTATATACTTCATCACACTTATACTGTGCCTATTATGACATCACATTGTTTTAGTTACATACATGTAATACATTGACTGGGTATAGATTTACAACGGACTGGGTATAAGTAATCCACTTCCTTCACGTGACAGTCTTCAACCAATTGTAAGCAAGGATTTCACCATAAAATCAACAGAGGTGGGGTAAACAGATTTATCAATATTTGAAATAATCCTTGGAATATTATACTTTCAACTTTATGTCAAAAATCTTTAAGCAAGTGTATGGCAGAGGTATCGGAGAAAGGAACAAACAACAACTTTACTAGCTGGGGAGATTGCATGAAAAATAGCGAGTAGATGGAAAGTCTACATGAACTATTAATTATGAGTTTCATCCCTGTAAATCTCAAAGTAATGTCACACAATTAAAATTCTTATGGACTTTTGTAGATTTTAAATTGCTCTTTGGATATAAAATTGCGTCCCTTGTCTTGCATTCCCTGGTCATTTTTATTGCAACTGCACACACTGATTTCTAAAGTCAGAGAGACTGACCTGACAATTTAGCGGCGGCTTTAGACGACCCATCCGACAATTTTGGAGGAGGCTTTAGATGACCCACCTGACAATTTTAGAGGACGCTTTAGACGACCCATCTGACAATTTTGGAGGAAGCTTTAGATGACAAACCTGACAATTTTAGTGGGGGCTTTAGGTGACCCTATGACAATTTTAGAGGACACTTTAGAGACCCACCTGATAATTTTAGCGGAGGCTTTAGGGGACCCACCTGACAATTTTAGAGGAGGCTTTAGATGACCCTCGGCTGTACAGATTCTCTCTGCTTCCCTTCTGAGATGCCAGATTTTCTCTGCTACCCCTCTGGGATACTAGGTTGGTTCTAGTACTGGCCCTTGAGACAGGCACAGACTCCACGAGTGGACCAAATATTTCCACAGGGTCAGGAACCCGGATGTCCTCCTCAGTGATGTAAACATCCTCTGGAGCTGGTAGAGTCGCCACCTAGTGAAAGATAATCAAATCTAGTGTAAGAACCATAACTCTGTATAGCAAAATTTCTATCACTGTTATTATTCAGAACACAGATATACCAGTACAAAAAATATTTTAAGTATCATCTTTAAAAAGTGTTTCAATATCCAGTACACAATAACACTATCAGAAAACTAGTTTAATCATAAGACTGGGAGGTGTTTTTTTTTATCAACACAAAGGCAAAAATAAAGTATATTTTAGAAGATTATAAAGTTCACACTCTCCTTGCATATAGTAAGAGGTGACATCAATTGCACACAATACAGTGAAATGAGTTTTGCAATTGTGCAGAAAGTTCATTCACATTGTGAATTTAGCAAGTCTGCTGAGGTTTAAAACAAACTATCCTTCAGTGTGCACAACACAGATTTACACCTACAAAGTTTTTGATTCCGCAGTACAGTGCTCGCTGAAATCAAACAAAAAATAAATAAAAAAAACTACAGAAAGCAGAGAGACTAATTGTACATGTATTCCCTATTGACACTGAAAAATAATGAATTCATGCATCTATAGGATATAGTAATTTGATTTTAAGGTTTTTGGAGTTAAACAATTAGTGCACTAATATATTTCATGCATGTTCACATATTTCAACCATGAAATTAAAATATTTTGTATATTTATTAGTCATAAAGCAAACAGTTTTTTTTCAGTTGTTATATATTAAATAATAAGAAGCCTTATCAAAAAGAGCTGGATCTTAAAGATCATCAAAACAGCTAGATTTTTAAGTAACATATCTAAAAATTAAAATGAGTTCTTAAAAAGCCATCTTTACACAGTTAGGAATTCACACAATCTACTATAAATAACATTCCCAATACCAAGGGGAGGTAACTCCCAGTCATCAACGCAACATACTCTTCATCTACCTATAGGGACAAAACCTTAAACATGTCATTATAGATAACAGGACAAAACCTTAAACATGTCATTATAGATAACAGGAAATAAGACTTGTCAGAATTGAATGTTACAGAATGTATATTATGATGACCTACCACATCTCGTAGACTGTTCCCCTCCAGGATTTGGTTGATTTCACCATGTTTCTCCAGTATCCTACAGAGATAGTAAGAGGAGAGTGATTCATTCATATCGTATTATCTATGTCATGAATTTTGGAAAACATTAAAGTAAGGCTCCAAAACATTGGAAAGGGTGCTAATTTGTGAAATAGTTTTTTTCACACATTCCCTTTGGTTCAACAAGTACGTCAATCTTTTTTTTTTATTCATGAAAATTCATTTTCAAATATCTTTGTTTAATAAACAATTCTATAAAACAATATTAACAAGAGATGTTTGTAAAACACCTATGCCCCCTCCCCCAAATAATTGGAATTTTTCTAGTCCAAGGGATATAACTGTCCAAAATGGGACAATTGTACCCAAAACAGAATTTGACCTAGATAATCTTTATCATAAATCTGTATACCAAATTTCATTTCAATATGTGCAACCTCTGTGAAGAAAATGAACGGAAACTGATGGTGGACCTGACAGACAGCAGCAAAGCAATATGCCTTCCCTTCTTTGAAGGTGGCATAAAAATTCATATAATTTTTATGTCTTATAAAATTAATGTGTCATATGAATTTTGTTATCTATCGGGTGCAATATATAAAATACCTGTTGGTTGCTGCATTGTGGGCCATTGACAACTGATACATTCTGTTCATATATATAACTACTATATGTGTGTATTGTCAGGCTGTAATATGTACCTGTTGGTTGCTGCATTGTGGGCCATTGACAACTGATACATTCTGTTCAGTTTCCTAAGAAACTTCTTCCTTTGTTTGATTCTGACCTTCAAATCAATCTCTCTCTGCAACTGTTAATTAAAGGAGAAAAAATTAATTATACTTATAGAAAAATAAAAATAGACTCAACCAGCAAGTGATAAAAATATTTGTTGAAATGAAAGTGTTATTTTTGTTCTTTCTTTGTTGACATATACAGATACTGCCATTACTAAAGACATTAGACACTCTCCTATTTATTTTGGTATGGTAGACTTTGATTATCATGGTAAGCATGATGAGCACAGAAATTATCGTTTTGACATGTTCATAAACTAAACGATGTATGTAGCCAACCTTTAGTCTGCTGTCATAATAAACATTACAGTAAACAGATACATGTATTAGTTACCTCCTCTGGATCGGGCGGTTTCTCCCCAAGATCTATGGTAAAGCTCTTCATTGGCGGCATTTGTGTCTATAAATTAACAAAGAAACACAAGATTAAATCTTTTTACTACTTATTTCATAAGTCCAGAAACTGAAAGCAATGCACATACATTTTGAAATATCCTTAACTTATGTAGACATATTTGAAATTGAATTTTTTGTCGGAAATTCTTGAAAGCAGACCCACCTCGTTTCCTATGGACCTTTAAGTTTTTTTTTTCAGTTTGACAGTCAAATTTCAATTTTAATCAAGAGTTGTCCCCCTTTTCAATGCATTTTGCCACTCAATTTTCTTTTCTTTTCTTAATATGTATCTCACATCTATCGTTAGAAATGTGTCAGTCCAGTACTCCCTGGTGGTATACTTTTAATGTACCATGCAGAGTTAAATACTATTATTTCCTGTAAGTTTATTGTTGGAATGAGTGCACTGCTACATTCTTGTATACATGCATATATAAAGTTAATCATATACTAGATATTAATTATACATGTACCATTGTTAGGTCACAAGCATTTTTATATTAATTATACATATAATGTATTTGTTAGGTCACAAGCATTTTTAGCCATCACCTGTTTTCTTTAAAAAACAAATGTTAGAATGACATAAACAGTGTCATTTTGGGCCAATTGTTGCTGCTAATGAGGTTTAACAAAATTTTATGCTTTTATTGATTGAACATTCAAAAAAAAGTTCTAGTCTATAGAAGAAAAAAAAAAAACCATAAAAAGTATTCATCAAAATTTAATGGAAGAGAATTTAATTCTTGATAAATCCATTTTCTTTTTTCAGTCTTTATTTGAATTGATTTTGTTGTACATTATTTAACCTATAAATCTGTCTGTTGACTGTGTATTATCTTACCTTTGGGAACCTCTTCTCTAGATCCTGGGCCGCCTGTCTGGCAATCTGATGGGGAGTCATGCTCTTACCCTGCTGTAAAACAGAGAGTGACACTGATTACTGAATATTTCCATTTCTATTTTTTTTCTCTGTGACAACTCTTTGAAAGTTAGCGGAGTTGACCATGGAATGCAAATCAGGCAGGTAATTAAAATGCATCTCTGTGTCTGACACTAAGGAGGCCAAATATGCATGTAAATCTCGTGCAGCTGCCTTTGCGTTTGACATCAGTGGCCGAGGACTACTGAAATTGGGATGGGAGTCCTCATGTAATTTAAATCTATGTCTACATTTTTAAAGTCTTAATCTACAATTTCATTTCACAATGAAATGGAAATATACTGACACGCAAAAGAAACGCAACACCCTACTTTAGGGGGAAATAATTATGTAAAGTCAAGAATTTTGTATCTTAAAATTATGGATATCTTTTTTGGTAAATATGGGTAATTTAAAAATTTACCATAAAAAAGTTTGAGTCTGCTTTACAGAAATCAAAAAATTGGATGTTTATCAAAACATTTGGCAATATCATGGAGTTTTAAGAGTTTTTACCGTTCATCTTAAGTAATGCAGCAATATTTCAATAAATAAAATCTCATTTTGTTTCCCGTAACGATGCTATGGCTTCTCGAAAATGGCTTAAGTACGCATTTCCAATGAAAATCCCAAAGAAAACGTGATGGAGAAGATGCAAAAAACACTGCATTAAATTTGTATTGTAAATGATAGTCCTTGGACCGGAAATCAAAGGGTTACTACAATGTGGTAAGTTAGAGAAAATTCGAACTAATTATCTGAAAAACGGGCATTTAAAAATGTCAAAGAATAATTCTTTCGCTCAAATCTCAATATTGATTAGCCTATTGTATCGTAGAAATTAAGCTGCAATTGTTGTTTAGAGCAGTCTTGCACGTTGTAATTCAATGGCTGGGAGGGGGGTGTTTTAACAGGCATATGTTACTTAGTAAGATAAACATTTAACATTTTTATCAAATCTCTCATGTTAGGAAAAGTGTTTTTAGCCTTACTGTATCCTTTTTTGGAAATCATTAGATAAAAAATTCAAATATTTGTTGAGTACTGCTTGTTGCGTTTCTTTTGCGTGTCAGTATATAAGGAATCACTGGGACATCATACTGGGAAACATGGGATAAATAACCCTGCTGTAAAACAGAGAGTAATACAGATTACTGAATGAACTCCTTCCTAGAAATCCATGTGTACAAATAAACAAATAATTTGAAGATATGTAAAACTGAGGCCTGTTCAAGAGAGTAAGCGTTCTATACATTTCTGTTGGAGGTATAAGGAATTTAGGAGAGCACTTGCGAACGTTCTCTCTGTTGTACAGGGCTCTGGACAGGGGGATATACAATGTAGGATGGTTGTCAAGGAAAGGAAATGGCCGTCTTGATTGTAAGAGGGCGGGGGAGTAATTGTTCAGTATTTATCAATTTATTATCTCCCATAGTCATTTGTTTTATGAAATTCAGGCTTTTTGGGATTTTATAAAATTCCTTCAAAACAAAGGGTACTATGGAGTACCGTATACATGTAATCCCTTTTAACCGCCCACGGCACTTAGAAAATTGTGAAAAGGGGGCGGTTATTTTGATATTCTCTTTATGATATTTAATGTCATATTTAACTTCAAGAAATCTTTTTTAAAAAAAAAAAAAATAAATTCATAGAACCCCTAAAATCTTTCACTTTCAGGAATACTTTACGTATGAGTTTCCCAATAACCAAGTTACATTTTCACTTTCTTCAAATTATAGCAGACTTTGATACGCTTCTAGATGATTTTAATCACTTTACATGGGGCCCTTATTTCCTGTCAATTGAAAAAGGTTTAGGGGGCGCTTATATATAGGGGCAGGGGTGGTTTATAGGGATTTTATGCTATTAAATAACTTTGCTTACCTCATGTTTATGTTTGAACTGTTGTGCCTACCTCGTGTTTATGTTTGAATTGTTGAGTGACGGCCCAGTCCTGTCGTGTGTCAGGTCTAGACGACCGCTCGGAGATATAACTCAGAGATCGGGGAGGTAACTCTGCCAGAGAGGCATGGGGGTGTGACTTCTCTGGTCTTAGGTTACTCACACTTGTGGAACTGACATCTACAAAGTTAAAAGATACAATTATACAAGGACATATTTTCAATTTCTAAATTCCAACTACATAACTAGAGACATATTTCTCATACGCTTTTATAAAACAGAATTTTGTTTAATTATGTGTATTTTAGAAATGATGACATGATACCAAATAAATGATGAATGATGATAATACAGATGACTATTTCTGACCTGGCTTGATGATAAATACAGATGACTATTTCTGACCTGGCTTGATGATAACTACAGATGACTATTTCTGACCTGGCTTGATGATAATTACAGATGACTATTGAGTCTGACCTGGCTTGATGATAAATACAGATGACTATTTCTGACCTGGCTTGATGATAAATACAGATGACTATTTCTGACCTGGCTTGATGATAAATACAGATGACTATTTCTGACCTGGCTTGATGATAAATACAGATGACTATTTCTGACCTGGCTTGATGATAAATACAGATGACTATTTCTGACCTGGCTTGATGATAATTACAGATGACTATTTCTGACCTGGCTTGATGATAATTACAGATGACTATTTCTGACCTGGCTTGATGATAAATACAGATGACTATTTCTGACCTGGCTTGATGATAAATACAGATGACTATTTCTGACCTGGCTTGATGATAACTACAGATGACTATTTCTGACCTGGCTTGATGATAAATACAGATGACTATTGAGTCTGACCTGGCTTGATGATAACTACAGATGACTATTTCTGACCTGGCTTGATGATAAATACAGATGACTATTTCTGACCTGGCTTGATGATAATTACAGATGACTATTTCTGACCTGGCTTGATGATAAATACAGATGACTATTTCTGACCTGGCTTGATGATAATTACAGATGACTATTTCTGACCTGGCTTGATGATAACTACAGATGACTATTTCTGACCTGGCTTGATGATAATTACAGATGACTATTTCTGACCTGGCTTGATGATAATTACAGATGACTATTTCTGACCTGGCTTGATGATAACTACAGATGACTATTTCTGACCTGGCTTGATGATAAATACAGATGACTATTTCTGACCTGGCTTGATGATAAATACAGATGACTATTTCTGACCTGGCTTGATGATAACTACAGATGACTATTTCTGACCTGGCTTGATGATAATTACAGATGACTATTTCTGACCTGGCTTGATGATAACTACAGATGACTATTGAGTCTGACCTGGCTTGATGATAAATACAGATGACTATTTCTGACCTGGCTTGATGATAATTACAGATGACTATTTCTGACCTGGCTTGATGATAACTACAGATGACTATTTCTGACCTGGCTTGATGATAACTACAGATGACTATTTCTGACCTGGCTTGATGATAACTACAGATGACTATTTCTGACCTGGCTTGATGATAACTACAGATGACTATTTCTGACCTGGCTTGATGATAAATACAGATGACTATTTCTGACCTGGCTTGACTGAGGTCTTTGCTGTGTAGGAGTTCAGAAGAACCGGGTCCTTGGCATCTTCTCGGAACTTATCAATGTCGGCTTGAGTCTTTAACTTTCCCTCCTTAATCAGTCTGTCCTGTATCTCAACTATCTATAATTATAAGAATTGTAGCTAAATTAGAAGTACCTACCAAATAAAATATTACATTTCTGCATTTTCTGTACCATAATAAATCTACCTCTGTCATTTCGTGAGACATGTTGTAAAGTTACCCTAGCTGTTTCTGTTTTTGTGATGTATTTCAGGTGTTCATTATTTACCTTAGCTGTTTCAGTTTTTGTGATGTATTTCAGGTGTTCATCATTTACCTTAGCTGTTTCTGTTTTTGTGAGGCCAAAATAAAAAATACCTTTGTTTCCCCTAACGCGACCGACCCAACTAAAACGTGCCGACTGAGAAGATTTTTTAAATAACATGATTCAAAATTTTTTTTATTGTCAACCAAGTTTTGTAAAATACAATTTCACCAAAATCAGTATTTTTCAGAATGGCCGACACTGTTCTACTGTGATTTTCAAGCATTTGATGGAAACAAAATAGCGCCCAGATGTGATTACAGAGAAGTAGTTCTTCATAAAACAATGGCGATGTCTCAATCTTATGCCTTTAGCTAACTAGAATTCTTCACTCTTGAAACAATTTGATAATAAAATTTACCATGACTAATTAGGTGTCTTGGCGTCTCCATGTGAGTGAATAAATTTTCGAAAGATAGGGACGATAAACAAGGAACAAACAAATCTGTCTGTTGAATTTCAGGTACATGGAAAGCCCAACCTCATGAGCAAATGAGGGGCCCACCTAGTGAACACATCATTCAATTTCACTGCATTTTATTATACCCCCCGCTTGAAAAGTGGGAGGGTATAAAGTAATCGGTATTTCCATCCGTCCACCTGTTACGCTTTGGGGTACCCATCTCTTATCCGCAACTTCTCTCACACCACTAAAGGAAATTTAATGAAACTTTCACAGATTCTTAATTACATATGGCCATTGTGCACCTCCTATTTTACTTTTTGATCTGACATATATTTTTGATTTTCTAGAGCAAAACATGGACACTGCCATTATATTCATATGGGAGGCGGGGGTATCATTTAGTGAGTTCATTGCTCACAGTACCTCTAGTTTAATTTGAGTTTTGATCTAATAATAACCAATTCATCTATGTTCCTATGTTTACTATATGCCATTATGGAACCATAGGAGTTGTTGTAAATATGTCATCATATTCATAAATATAATTCAGTTGTATTTTTTCATGCCTTCATTTACGGGTTAAACTTCGTGACTATGACATTGTTATACCCCCCACTTGAAAAGTGGGAGGGTATATAGTAATCGGTATGTCCGTCCGTCCGTCTGTTATGCTTTGGGGTACCCATCTCTTATCCGCAACTCCTCTCATACCACTGAAGGAAATTTAATGAAACTGTCACAGATTCTCAATTACATATTGCCATTGTGCACCTCCTATTTTACTTTTTGATCTGACATATATTTTGAATTTTCCAGCGCAAATTATGAACACTGCCATTATATTCATATGGGAGGCGGGGGGTATCATTTAGTGAGCTCATTGCTCACAGTACCCCTAGTTTTATATAGCATTTTTATCATTTGTAGATTCCGTTTGGTTCATTTAAATATTGTTTAAATACTCTTTCCAAATAGTTTTGAAATCATGATTCAGCTTCCTGAGACGTCCAGTGTCATTTTCTTTAATTAGGCCCTTGAAGATTGGTTGTTTCGATTCTTTGCTTTTAATCCTTTTGTTGGGACAACATTTGAACATTTCCCCATTGCTCCAAATTTAGACGTACTACGCATTAAGCAGTGGGATCTCTTTTGAGACATCTTCTGCGACACTGGCCAAAAGTTTTTATAGTCCCTTTTGAAGGACCGTTTTCAACGTTCTTCATTGGTATTTAAACCTGCGACTTAAATTAGACACTTACGTCCTAACTCCAAAGCAATATGCTCTAGAACCACTGCAAATCTAATGGCCGTCAGAAAAGTACAATGACTATCTATAAGCACTGGAGGGTGATTAAAGTTTTGAAAAAATATACTCCGATGTCCAGTCTTTGCCTATTTGAGAATCTTGTCTTTTTTTATTCGATTTATATAAATGTACTCTGGCATGAGATATTTCAAAAGTTCATCTAAATTACAGTTGTGAATAAATTAATCATGAATTTTGCTTTTAAACGGCATATGTATGATACTCAGCAATCTGTTCACAAATCACTTTCTTTTGTACTTTTCTTATTTATAAATGTAATTTTCCATTAAATTTTAGAATATATTTTCAAAGCTGCTGTCAGAAAATAAAATTGTTTACCTACCTACCGACCCAACTTGAGAATCTAGGGTCGGGTTAGGGGAAACAAAGATATTTTTAATTCTGGCCTGATGTATTTCAGGTGTTCATTATTTACCTTAGCTGTTTCTGTTTTTGTGATGTATTTCAGGTGTTCATTATTTGTAGTCAGAACATGCCTCTCTTTCTTTTTATGGGCCTTCTAAATAAAAAGAAGAAATATCAAAATTATCACTGAAGTATGTTTATAATTATATAAAGTGAAATGGTATATCCTTCTGCATCTCTGGGTAGATTTCGGATCGGAAACCCTTGGCTAGCAAAGAAGATCCTTCTGCTAAAAAAAACATATCAACACATGAAAACAAGAATTGTCTTTCTCTGTCATTGTAGTAATGTGTCCTTCCCAAAATCTTAGCAATTCTCCCCAGTCTAAGTTCTGATAAAACTGCATAGACTATATGATAGAGCTACCACGAAATGTGGGCTGCATACAAGATCATAGTGGATAACCTAGTACATATTATATGGTAGACATCTAGCTCTATTGAACAGCTCGCCTAGCTACTAAATGTTAAAGTTTGGATATAAATTTCGTTTTAAAAAGTAATTTTTGGAACAAAATGTGAGCTGAACTCAGGTGAAGATGTACATTTAAAATTAATTTCCTAGACTTCTTTCGACTTTTCATAAGGAGAATATAACCCCACTTTTCGGAAATCCTACGGGCAAGTCTAATATTATGTTTCTAGTGATAATGAACTAACTACAGTGTGATTTGTAATGTTAAGAGTCAGCTACAGTGTAGCTTAGTTAGATACTTATAGTAGCTAGTCTACGTTTATTCCTGATAACCATACATAGTACATGAACCTAACTATACTACAGTTACTGATTCTGGATTTTAACTATTACTTACACTCTTCTTCTTCTGAAAATGTAACATTTTACTCATAAAAAAGTTTATGTGATAAGAATGGTTACAAGGATGACTTCATATGAATGCATTCTCTGTTATTTATATCATTTGCTTTCTAAGCATGGTTGACTATGCATCAACCCAGACTTTGTTGATGTTTAAAGTAACAAGATGAAGAAGTGAGACTGACCTTGTTTGCCTTGGCGACCTCCATGATTTCGACTCTCGGGGATTTGACTGGAGAGTTAGTGTTCCTGTCCTGGAACTTGGTGACCGACGTCGCGATGGCTGCCACTTTTTTGGAGTAGAAGCGGTCCTCCACTGGCCGATTATTCAGGTCGTCCATTACTTGTATGTATCTCTGTGTGTCAGAATAAAGACTGCTGTTATCAGAATTCAACACAATTCACATCCATACTTCAACTGATAACAGGAAATTAATAAGTTACAAGATGAAGCAAGTATGCAAAAAATCAAATGTAAGATTAAAATTTATGATGACATAATGACAAAAACTGATTTTTCATCACAACACATTGGCATTTCTATAGCACTCCATCCCATTAAGCCAGTGAGAGGCATATCACCAACTTTTACATCACAAAAGCAAAAACATGATTCACAGCAAAAACTTGAAACAAACAATCCTTATCACAAGTATGATAGTGTTTCACATACATGTTGTAAATCATAAAATGCTGATCAAATGACCTTAGATCAAGTACACATAATAAACTTTACTATGATTAAAAGTTATGACCAATTAAAAATATTGTTTGCTAACTTTTAATATTTAATTTTACTTGTAATGTAATTACATGTATCAAACTCAGGTTAATATCCAAATCAAAGTACTCAGAAGTACAGAGAGCCGGGCTCATTTAGAGAGTAGAATGGATTTCTTACATGAATCATGTTTATATTCTGATGAAAAAATTATTTTAAAACTATCAATATAAATGATAAGACACTGACAGTGAGCTTTTCAATCCTATTACCACGATCCGATTTTGTCAGAATCAGAATTAATCTGGTACCGCAGCTGAATGTAAACAAACAGGCCAGTCTGATTCCCTCTCCTGCTTTACCTCGTATGTGTAGAGAACTACGGTAACACTGATTATAAAAATCCTTACGCTAATGAACTTATGAAGTTTTCAAAGTCATTACTACAAATGTTTATTTTATATAGATAAAACTTCGTTTTATTTTTGTTGCTTTATTTAGCGTTTGTATTATCTCAAAAGCGGTTGAGAGTAGGAACTATATTTTTGCACGTAACTTTAAAATGGCGACTATTGGGTTAACATCCTGCCTTGAACAGGATCACATAAGCTGGCAATTGCTCTTTGAGCAATAAGCCCGGCTAAAAATGGCAAACTGATTTTAAGAACATGCTTCACTAAGTCGCATTCCCTAGGTACATATATTTGGATTTGTGTACATTGAATGTATGTATGTGGTGAATAGATTTCATGATCACTGTAAACAAATGTTCCTTTGTGGTGAATTAAACTTGAGATTTCGCTTAATTCATGTTCAGTAATCGAAATTCTTTAATTTATAACTGTTACAGCTACAAGCCTGTACTCTTATATAATAGACACAAAAAGTTACCATTAATTCACATGTATAATAAAAAAAAAATGCAGGTTTACAATATATTACTCAATCTAATCTATATTCCATTTATACTAACAACTAAGTAACCTTTGGTAAAAATGGTAATAGTTTGAAGTTTGGTGAGAATATTGTAGACATATTTTAAGTAAGTGAAAGCTTATATATTCTCTGAGTGTATCATTTCTAAGTACTAGTTCTATTTTCTGTTCCTGTCTGGAGAATTCTGGGGGATTTTCTAGTCATCTCTCTATTTCGTGCTGGGAATTATTTTTTCTAAAGAAGAGAGAGCATGCTCTAATTTAGTGCAGTTTGTCACCTTGTAAATCTTATAACTCTGAAAAATTCACAGACAAAATAAAGAACATCTGAATGAATGGTACAAGAAAATTTGAAGTGTGTAATCATGATTTAGTGAAATGCAAGTTAATACTCTATATTATTCTACAATTAGTGCAATTCTAAATAGAACTAATCAATTATTATTACCGTTAGTTACTGTATATGATATCTCCTGCATGTACATAAATGCAGGGTACTTGCACACATACATGAGCATATTTAATATCAATGGTTGTCAGAAAAATATTGACACTTAAAAACTGAAGACGTCATAATCAGACTGCAGATATCATGACACATTTATTTCTTATATACACAAACATGCACAACATCAGTGTTAAATATGACTTTGTTCAAATTAACTTCATCTTTGTTTTGCACATGCTCTTATAAACACGACATCAGTGTTAAACATGAGTTTGTTCAGATTAATTGAATCTTTGGCATGCTCTTATTTCAATCATCTTTACAAGTTAAGCAGATTGGATTGATCCAAAATTTAAGGCAGATTACTGAATACTTCAAAAAGTTTGTTAATTCTTCTATATTCTTAGGTACACAGATTTAAATGCCAAATGTATCATTAAGAAGTTTTTTTAACATTATTTTAATCTTGTGAATCTAAATCCTGTACAGAAGAGGTGCACAGCTGAAAGAACAATGGAGTTTGTTTTCTTAAAACACACAAGATCTGCTTTTAAATGTCCCAAACTCTGCTTAACTTTACAACAAAATTCACCACAGTCCGTTAATTACCTCATGGGCAGTGCGAGAGTCCAGCTAGGTGACAAAATTCAGTGATCATTAGAACATGTACAATTAATACTGTCAACGCAAGATTATTAAAGACTCCCTCAGGTATAAAACTGACAACTTTCTCCCTCTATTAGAAAACTATTCATTTTAAATTAGTTTCATTTCATTAGCTAATTACTAGCTTGCACAACCTCACTTGTAATTGCTGCAAATGTTAGCCCCATAAAATTACACCTGACCTATTAAATTCCTTTTACCTAATTAAATGAAATACACTAAGGTTAAGAACTATTAAATTTCCATAACCTTTGCACTAATTAATTTTTTATACAATGTAAAACCAAATTTTTTGTTTGGTCATTTTGTTTTTATTTTTTATTAGTAAAACAGATATTGCTTTTTCAGAGGACTGATTAGAGTTACCTCCTCCTGTTTTTTCCGCCTCTTCTCCTGCACCTCGTCGTCATGGGAATCAGATTTGGAGACTTTCTTTGAACTCTTCTTCTTCTTGTTTTCTTTATCCTGTCAAAAAAATAATGGATTCTCTGACAATCAGAACCAAGGGTCAAAACTTACAAGCAATTATTTCAAAGAGTACATCATTTACAAATAACTAAGGAAAAGGCAATATTTCAATACAAATTATTTCAAGTTGCAAAACACTGACGTTCAGAGGCTTCAATGACAGCATGAAATACATGGAAATGCTAGGGAGATTAAATATTTCTGACACTCTTATTTAATTTTCAGCTTAAAAATTCTGCATTTATATTTTATGAATTGAACTTGTGTATTACAGTGTAATGTAACCATGTAAGATAATGCATATTTCATGCATATTTTAACAAATAATATTCATTTATGTAAATAATGTTCTCATTTAGTTAAGAACTTAATTAACTAAAATTCTGTTTTAAAAAAAAACTAGATAATAATAGTGGGGGAATGTTATATCTTTTAAACTACTATTTTTAGACATCACTATTGTAAACTGTTAAGTACTATATGTACTGATTCAGTTAAAGAAAAAATGTACTTGGCAATCTTTGCATTAAGGGCAACTGTGCCAACAAATTTGGGATTAACTTCTTAATCCTCTCACTGCATTTCTATTGATCAAAATCTACCGAGGAATTGCTAAGCCTGTGTGGTTAATACAGTGTAGGTATTTCACCCAGATTAGGTTTGGGGGCTGTATGTTTATACCTAGCCCTTTGAATTGTGTATTAATTAGATTACCTATATCCTCATCAGGTCTCTTACCTGTTACGACAATCAATCTAACTAAAAATGACTATTAACATTGTCCTTGATTATTCAGCACAAAAATAATGAAAACTATTTTCAAACAATTAATACATGTACTGTAAAAATAATGTAATAAACTACATGCTGAAAGAACAGGTCAGGTTCTGATGAAGATACAAATAGCAGGGTTTTCAAAAATTTGGAAATTTTAAGTAAATATATTATCATTTTTTTCCCCCATCAAATATTTAAGCTGGTACAATGATGACCTAAGCCAGTTAAAGTACCATGTAACAGCAGATATTGAAAGGCCTGTAACAATCACCTCAAATTTACAAAATATATGGCCCTCACACCCATTTATAAATAACATCTATTCCTCAACAAAGCATTAGCTATTGAGTGGAGTCCTAAGTGTTTTAACAATTCTCTAAGCTATCAGTATTTACATATATCATATCTATAATGCTGCAAGAATGGGAAATAAAAAATCAAAATACGTACAAGTGTTGTCCTTGCATTTATATATATCCCAGAGATATACAAATCTTTAGCTATGCATTAACAGTATAAACTGACCCTGGGATCTTGTTCCTCTCCGTACTCATCTAGGACGAGGGGGAAGTTTGACCGGGAGTGACATCGGTCCGAGTACGCGCTCTGAATACGAGATATGTCCACTCTCTGAGACTGGGAAGTGGTGGGAATTTCTGAGCCTCGATCATCTTTTAATATCTCATCCTGTCCAATTGAAATGCATTTTCTCATTATAATATTTTACACTCTAAATTACAAAAAGATTCACAACTTATTTTTATAAGGAATTATTCTTGTAAATTTATGTATTTCATTTACAATGTACAAATAAATCAATAAGTATATATATATATATTGACAAAATTTGATTATATTTAGTAATGATACATTCAAAAAAAACATTGGAAAAAAAAAAGTCTGTTGAACAAGTCAATATATTGAATGCAAATAAACTGCACAAAAGGCACTTTGGTTAAATGCCAAAGAAATAAAAATATTCATAAATCAACAACTTTTACAGCTTTGTTTGTAGTATGACGAAACCAATTGCAAAAGGAAACTACCTTCTGAAAGCAGAAAGTTTTGTACAAGAAGTGTAGTTTGTAGTTGAGATATTATGTCTAGATATTATTTGAGCTATGCATAAGAAATAAATGAAATAGAAAATTATTGATAATTCTTTAAGTTAGTCAAAAGTCAGAGAGAGAGAGCAGTCTTATGGAAATCTTTGAATCCTAGTTTAAAAAAAAAATTCTCAGGATCAAAGTTGGGTCCTTTGTGGTTACTGAACTATCAAAAATGCTTTACGATTTATTCAGCAAGCATTCATAAACTCATATGATTCCAACTTTGGAATATTTTTTACTTGTTTATCTTTATTCTTGTTGATAAAAAACAAATGCTTCATCATTTGTCTTTGCTAGTATTCATTTTGAAATAAAGTTCCTTGCTAATTTAATTTTTATTATGGATGAATTGTTTGAGTTTTAAAAAAGTTCAAATTAATCCTCATGTACTGTTACATATTTACTTGTTGCAACCACAGAAACACAATTTCTCATAAATATTTTAAGCATTTTAATATCTACTTTCAAAACAATCCGAGAATTGATGCTTACACACCTGTGTTAGAACTTAGATATGCTAAATCAATGCCCAATAAATATTATAAAAAATATTCAACTTAAAACTCTACACAAATAGTTAAAATTATTCTTTTATTACCTTACGTCCCTTCTTTTTTCTCTTTCATAAAAAACAAAAAAGCTTTAAGCAATGTGTAAATAAAATGCCATGACATTTTAAGAAAAGAGAATGTGTAACCACTGAGTAAATTCGAACTGTACAAAATTCCCTATCTATTTAGATATACTTATTTATCGACAATTTCATTTTGAACAGACGTAAGAAATACAAAAGTATGACATACATCAGAGCTCTCATCTCTAATTTCCCGCTCTATATCAGGGGTTGTGATCTTAACTTGCTTTTTAACAGACGGCTCGTCCGCCATCCTGCGTTTGTTGTCGTCTTGGTTGCCGCCGCCTCGTTCCGATTTGCATGAAACTTCGAACCCGACGATAATGCACACAAAACACATGTTGGACCAAAATCATAACATTGACACAGATCATTAGATATTTATAATAAATATTGAATGATGTTGTACAACAATTTTTAAATATATATAAATATGAATTTTTGGTGAAAATATATGAATGGCGTGTCAGATTAGTGAGGTGATTGAAGAGCTTATAACATTTTGAAAAAAATCTTTTTTTAATTAATTAATAAATTAATAATTTTAGTTAATTAATTGATTTTATATATCTATTTATTTTACTCTTATTCATTTATTTATGGATTTTACTTTTATTTATTTATTTACTCTCTGATTGATTTATGTAAAAAATTTTAAAAAAAAAGAAAAAAATATTGTCCAGCATTAAAAACGAAAAAGTCATAAAAATAAAACATATATTTGCTTATCTTGCCCGATTATGAAATGCTCCCAAATTATTTTATTTTTTTATTATTAAAATTAAATTCCTGATAATAATATACTTAATGTTTTCCAATTAAATTGTCGAAAATCACTGATCTGCATAAATTTCCCGTAGGAAGATACCGTAAGCTAAACCGTGCCACGACAATTATCAGAGAACACGCGTTATTGTCCGGCGCACTCGTCTATTTACACCTGAAAGTGACAAAAACTTTGCGTTCATGGTTTCCACAGGGAAACAATTCACGTGCCAAAAATAGAGTGATGCGATTGGTCAATAGTATTTTCAAGTGTACATATAAATAATGAATACAAACAAAATTTTATCAAAAACAATTTTTCATTTGCACAACACAAAGTATCAGAACATGGAAACTTTCCCAAATTTTCCAGATATCCTGCAAGATCCCAACTTGACAAGAAACGAATCAAATTTTATGTCTGAAACAGAACAAAATCCAAATAATGATACAAAGGGTATGTTGAGTATATTTACGCATCGGTCATCCACATAAGTACAAAAACAATGTGCAAAACTAAAGAATCTTTTAAAATATTGTCACCAAAATTTAGTACCGATTTGCATGTTGGTTTAAAAATTAGAAGCCAGCAAGCAATTGATCATAGATAAATGTTAGGATTTACCACTATCTAAGAGGTCATTATACAGATATTGAGTAATATTAAAAAGAATATCAGTAAGGAAATTAAAGCCATAAAAGGAAAAGAGAATCGCTTGAATTAAATCTTATTGTAATGTCTGTGGATATCTATTTTATCAGGTTTTCATGGCGTTAACCAGCTCGGTGGAACATTTATCAATGGACGTCCACTGCCTGAGAGCGTCCGCCAAATGATATTGAAGTTGCACCATGATGGCGTCAAGTCCTGCGAAATTTCCCGGATTACCAAGGTCTCTCACGGATGTGTGAGCAAGCTCCTCAACAGATACCAAAATACCGGATCTATAGCGCCCTCTATCGCCGGCGGATCCAAACCAAAAGTATCGACAGACGCCGTGGTGGACATGGTTGTTAAATACAAGACAGAAAACCCAGAGATGTTTGCCCGGGAAATAAGACGGCTACTCATCCAAAACGCCGTCTGCTCTGAGGATAATGTACCAAGTGTCAGCTCTATCAACAGAATTTTACGACGAAACGACCTAGGGACGAAATCTCTTCCAATGGGATCAAATATGGTGGAGAGATTTAGTGCATTGTCAGGAATGAATAACTTCAAAGGCAATGAAATTATGGTCAAAAGAATTGCAGCATTCCAGGTACAAGACCTAGGGGTTTCCCCGTGGCAACTAGGAGGGCACACTCAGCAGTCCTTAAAGCGGAAACACGAGGAAGAAGACGCCACTAATCCTGCAAAGGTCCAGCGAACCGAAACCAGTATTCTTGGAATCACCAATCAACCAATATCTACAGAAATGAATAAACCCAACATAGAGAACCCCTCCACTGAGTCAGTGCAACAGAAAAGGCCCTGTGGCACCCTAAAAAACCCCGTCCCAATTCAACCAAAACCTTCCAAAATCCAAGTAGATACTTCCGCGGCGTCTGACTTTCATCATTTTAAACCTGGCCAGCTTATTTCTTTCGTGTCACAGAGTGGAACAGCAGTTTCACGAAGACTCCAGGGAACAGAGAAAGCACAGTCTGATGGTCGGCAAAATAGGATCCATGGTGCAGAGATGCTAATCCAGAACACAGTGACAAGTCAACATGTTTCTCCCCTAGTACAAAACTCAATATCATCGATATCATCGACTAACACTTTAGGGTTGGCATCAGTCCAAACCCCACCAAATAACGATCTTTCTGTATCATCAAATGATCACAATGACAACACAAATTCCTCAGGTAACAGAAACCAAGAACCAGGATGTTTCCAGCCCTTTTCCTTCGTGGATCCAACTTTTGGTTTAATTAGCGTGTCCCCAGCACCACCTGAGATGCTTTCTTTTTTAGGACTGAAGAAATATCAACAAACAGGAGACTCCTTGCAAAAAAGGACAAATGGTAAAATTTTAAATACTGATTGCACAGCCATCCTTGAGAAGAATAATAAACGTATTCCAGAAACACATAATCCAGCTCTTCTTGAGAAGACTGATACAGCTATCCATGAGGCGACTGGTGTACCTATTCCCGAGACAAGTAATACAACTAACTTTGCAAGCAACGGAAATAGTGCTCAGTGCATCTTTGTTGAAAACCAGATTGTTAATCATGAAAAGGTCACTGAAAAATGTTCACCAATTCAGATCTTTGAGAGTACCTCCTTCCTCCAGCAGCTGAATTGTTCACTAGAAGCAGAGCACTGTTCTCCCTCTGTGTGTGACGACAGGGATTACGCCGTAGAAGAGTCCTTCCAGCGTGACCTTGACGCCTTCTCCATTGACCTTGGTACGACCTCTGAGTCTGACCTGTCCAGTGACCACGACTCAATCTTGGATTCCTTCTATCGATCTCCTCCTACTATTACTGGTGGACCTCAAGGTGAACTTATCCACAGGAAAGAGTTATTTCCCGTTTGTTAGTAGTTGTCTACTTTTTTTCAGAATCAAGATGGTGCTTTTCAATTGAAATTTGATGTTCAGATTTTATTGCAATAAAATACCGGTAAAACATTAAATTTTCTTAGTTAATAGTTTTAATTCGAATTTACAACTGTCTGTTAGTATATCAATGCTTCTTAATTACCAGTATCCTCTCGCAGCGGAGCTGGACAGGATATAAAGGGATGCTTTTGTGTGAGGGGGGGGGGGGTCCTTTTGTAAAACGGAATTGACGTGATTATCATAGGAAGCGATGTTGAATGCTGCCATGATTTATATATATATGCTCTTAGTGAGGGGATGTTCTGCATTGCGGTGTCCTCATTGTAAAATATGTTTTCGTGAATGATTACATTTCACAAAATTTCACGACACAGTTTCCACTTTTTTTTCATATTTAATTATAATATACACGGTACAAGGGATTTAAAGATTTAAAAGACTACCAGTAATTTTGTACAAGGATGGAAGGTACTCGCAGTAGTCTTACTGAGAGTCTAATCCATGAAATTGACAAGTCATATAATACGAGGGTTGTTTTATAAATGACAAAGTAATTACATTGAGTTCAACTGTTCATGAAAAGCTTGAATTTTAATTTTTTCCTTGAGAATAGTTGCACACACGTGTTTAAAACTAAACAGTCGTAACTTAATGATTTTTGTAAACTTTTATCATTTCAAAGTTCAGTGAAATTTTAAAGCATTTATTTATAAGTATCCGCACCTGAATTACACCACTTCTCAAATATATTATTATAATATGAATGATATAATAAAAAGAAATGAAGCTTGAATTTCTGATTAATGCAATACGAGGGCTGTTCAATAAATAATGTCCTGAACTCTATGACATACAATATAGAAATCATATGACATTAAACTTGACTTTCTCTCATGATTGAATCTTTATTGAATTGATTACAGTTAATGTGACCACTTTTCATCACATAGTGTCATTGTGAGAAGCTAGAAAACAAGGGCTATTCGAGACATTGCATTAAAATGAATGGCAGAGAATCAGTAAAGTAGAATGACATTAAACACTTAATTAAAGCTGCTGTAAAACTTGTTAAGAATCCCAAAGAAATATTTACTGAAATATATGAAATTTACAACATCCAATGTCTGTTTTATTGACACCTGAGCAGGTTGATTTCAATGAACAAAAATGATGTAATAGGCATAAAATATGGGTACCTCCTTGGCGAAAAGGACTGTTTGCCAAAACTCAACAAATTATTACTGATGATATTTGTTTGACTTTATAACACATAGCAAATTTCATAGGCATCATTTTGGGGGTAGATCACATTGTTTTAAAGAAACAGTTGACAGTAAAAAGATTGGTACTCAATGGTCACCCTATGTTTTGAAAAATGAATGAAAACAACAGCATGTAAGAATATCTAATCAAGTATTTTAAAAAGTCAGAACTTGTAGTTTTCCACCCTTGTCTGAATTTCAAACAGATAATGAAACTTGAATCCATTGCTTTAAACCCTCAAAACAAATGAAAAATAAGATGCACTTGACAAAAAACTGCTATGGTTTGAGAAGAGCAAAGAATTGCAAGAGAAGAAAAAGTTTTATATGCCATTTTCTTAAATATTAGAGGTCTTGTTGTTTAAATTCTTATTTTGGGAGACAGTTCAATTTCTTGAGGTGTCAAGAAAGACAGATTTTTGCCAAACACTGAAAGGGCTATGAGGAAGGACCCAGAATCAGGAATCCCCTGCATTAAATTTCTTCATGACAGCGTCCAAAAACACACGCCCTGAAGAGTAAAGAACTTTGGGGATAAACAGAACGTTAATGTTTTGTCAAACCAACAAAATTCGCCAGATCTTTCACCCTATGACTTGTTTCATTTTTCAAACTTAGAAAAAAAACACTTTTCAGAAAGAAGAAACAAGTCCAGGAAATCATCGATCTGCCATATTCCAGTATACGAAGGGCCATACCCAAAAATGTGTTCTAAAACAATCAGAAATTGGATAAAAATGTTTCGGGCATATGTTTTAATTAAGGGAGAATATTTAAGTTATATCATTAAGACTAAATCATTGAAAAGCGTTCACTTCTTTGTTTCTTTCCTAGCACCGAGGACATTATTTATTGAACAGCCCTCGTATCTATGTGGTTTTGCAAAAGGAGGTTTTCCAACAATGTGTCTGAAGTTTCATAGGTATCAACTGCGCCCTGTTATCAACAAACCTTTTTTTGTATTGAAATGAAGCAGACTTTATGTAGAATCTTAAACAAAAGAAAGAGAAAACAGTCGCTGCGTCTTTTAACTCGACATTTGAGTATATCCACTACGTATTATTAATAACAACAGATTAGTTCTATTCATATGACTTCACGACATATCCCAGTGAGCTTGATACGACAAAGTCTGACACATATGTTTCTTATTGAGATATTTTACTAGACAAAAGATCTCAATGGTAACCTTACAACAAAACTTTATAATACATGTGATACTAGTGAAATTTTATGTTAAATGATCTTCACATCACCTGGCGAAATCTTCAACAAACTTTATAATAATAATCATGTAATGATGCCTCCAATTGAAGGATAGTGGTTCCTTGTATTTTGACCCTTTTTAAAATTTTTGATGTATCCATTTTTAACTATATTTACGTCACCAGTAATGACGTGTCCAGTAAGACTATAGCTGTAGGGCGAAGAAGAATTTGGACACTAAGGAGGATTATATCTCCAAAGATTCATATCTAGACACTGTAGGGTTGAAAAGCTGAATTCAACTCCTTTTTATAGTTCATTCATTAGTATGTCATTAACGTCTTTATTTAGTAAAACACACAGAGACTTAATGCCTCACTAATTTCTCCCTTTATTACCTTTCAGAATTTAAAGTAAAATGAGCTGCAACTTTGAAGTCAAAATTTTCTGTTACAAATTGCGGATAACTATTTCAAGGACAGAAAAAAAGAACATTTATAAACGGTTGTTCATATTTGTAATAGAGGAACTATTTACAAGCCCTCATTGATGCAAAATTAAATTGCTGTTTTGTTTGTTTTGAATAAATTTTATTGATTTAATAAAAAAAATTGGAAACAAGATATGTAAAACTTACAAAGTTACTCTCCTTAAATTGTTGTCGTCATGTGCAATATTGTTTTCTTACACGGTATAATACGCAATATTTATTTGTAGGGGAGACTTTCTTTTGAAACATTTTAATACTTTATTTTAGTCTAAATCAGAAAGGTTTGAATTATTTACAAATTTTTGAAAATGACACATTTTAATAGCAAAATAAAATTCTCAACAATGCAGCTCATATTGCTATATATTTTTTTGATAACGTTTTATTGATTGTCAAATATTTACAGTTATTATGTAAAATAAATACACTGAGAATAGTTTGAATACATTGAAATCAGTACGCTGTGTCTATCGGGTGCAATATACACAATATACCTCTTACTGAGCGAAAGTGAAAAACAATACGCCAAATGGGTGTAATGTTGAGGGCACTGAGGCGAAAAAGGCTATCTAAATTATCCATAAATGATCCATAAATATCTTGTTGTTTCTAAATACGTCATGCACATAACCTAAGGAGGTAAATTAGTGATCAGAAATATATTTACTTCCATTAAGTGTACTCCCTACTCTTGCTTTATTTGATAGTACCACCGGGTAAAAGTACAGAAAAACGATAGAATGAATACCCCGAGTTCATTAAAACACACATTTAAATACAAGGAGCAATTCGGGATGTTTGTATAAATTCGTTGTTCATTCTCCTGCGTATTTAAGTGTATAAGAGGTTTACCGGTGAAATCGGAAAAAAATATCATTGATTAATGTACTTGCCATAGGAATATTAAGTGAGGAGTGCAAAAATTACTCATAAAATAATTAAATACCAAATTCTTTATCAATAAATTTATTTTATATACCTATGAGCAAGTTACAAAGAAATGCATACAAAAAGTCAGCACTTTTTGTGGTACTACAATGGGACTATATATAGCTAAAGTCTGCAGATCATTTTCCAAGCTTCCGCATAGGATAAGGACAGATATCTCTGCTGTTAACTGCTTTATACTCTACACAGTTCATATATTTTCTCTGTAGGTCTTTTTTCTTTTCAGTATTGTCTTTACACAGCTCTCAATCAGCTACACCATCCCATAATTAAAGCTTCTATCTCTTGGCGGCTAGATTCGGTTCTCTACGACTGGCACTGAGAACCTATTGACCCGTGAGGAGAGTCGCGATTAAACATTCGGAATGTCTCTGAATCCTCACACATCCTCCTCCTGGTCAGAGAAATCTGAGGAGAAATCGTCACTCTGAGAGAGCTTCCACAGTTTGACGTTCGTCATCAGGATTCCGTAGTATTGACTCTTAGAAAGCTCAGCCTCGTTTTCAGGTAGCGTCATTGCAACTGTCGGCAGTGGGCGGGAAGTGGTAGAAGCGCAGCTCTCGTCTTCAGAAATAACAGAACTGAGACTGTTGTTGGAATCTGATAAAACAGAATTTATTCTGGACTTCTCTGTAAAAGTTGTTTGTGATTTTCTGTTAAGGTTTTGTTTCTTTTGGGTTTTATTCATTTCGTTAAGAGTATTGTTGATGCCTAACAGTTGCCTCATAATGGCGACATCCTGGTATCTTAGCTCTCTCTGTGAAAATAAAAAAAAGCAATGTTAATTCCAAAACCTCCACTTAGTCTAAAAAAATTGTGTTTGTAAGAAATGAAAACTCTTAAAGAAAATAAGTAAACTTACCAATTCATTTCGGAGAGAAGCCAAGGCAAAATTTATTCGTTCCGTTGCCATTGCTTTTTTGTCTGTCTTTTTACAAAAGAAATATGCACTCAGTAAGGAAGCAAGTTTCAAACTGAGGAACTGTACATTTCATTCTGTATATATATAGTATACCAGGTATGGACGGGTCTTAACGATTTCTCGCTCCATTGGGTCCCCACACGCACAGATATCTCACCGAGTGCACAATGAACCACCGCGGGGAGATCAACTTTCCCCGAGTATTGTCCGTGTCACCCAGAGCCGTGACAATGTCGTAACAACTGTCGCGCCGCCAAATGAAAGCAATCACTCGATAAAAAGCTCTCCCAAATAGTTTTTTATGTTTAATATTAAATAAATCCTAATCAAGTTGTGACAATGTAGCGACATTTTATTGCAAATTTAAAACTCAATTCTATGTTCCACTTAAGGCCTTATTGCTTCGTTGGGGCCAATATCTTGAAAGGTTTGCACTCTTTAATAGGGAGAATAGTAACAGGAATTAAGTCAACAATAATATAAAAAGTATTCGTGTGATAACTTAGGCTTGGTTAGATAATGCAAAATACAATAGGGCACGAATTTCAACTTACAATGAAAAGCCTCCTTGAGTTTTATTAAAAACTAGCATTTTAATTTCATGAAATCGATTAGTTTAAAAAGACAAACGGATAAAGTGGCAGGATTGGAAGATTCAAGGTATTTTATTAAAAAGGATTTTATTAATAACATGATTACTAATAACATAAAGTAAGTTAATTATAAATTGTTTATGTAGATGCGGGAAGACCTTATTACATGTATTGTTAATTTAAGCATTTGTTCAATAACAAATTTTAAAAAGACTATGCATCACAGTATGAGCAATATTATTTAGCAGAAAATGAACATTTTCCACAGTTCACTGGACATATATAATGTAGTTTCTTCTGCCTGTCGTGCTTATAAGTACTTTGACGTCCAGCATCATGCCTTATAAAATCTGACGTCACTGACTACATGGACTATGCAGACGATAAAGCTATCAATTATCATTTCCGCGGGTAATATTACTGTCGTAGTTCTCCTTTACTCTCAAAAGTAAAGCTACCTTTCATCTGCTTCACGATCTAATGTCAAAATGAATGTTAAATTATCCTACCGATATATACTTCCGAGGACATTTTGTTGTGAAATTTAACGAATAAAATACAGTCTGATAGGAACTTTGTAAAACGAAGTATGTGTATTAGATATCAGTAATTCACCATTATTCTGCAGGGAATTCCTACCCCTCTTAGGCGCCTGGTCCCACCTCTTCAATGTCCGGGGACAGTGTTTTTATATCCTGCACATATTTTTGTTTTGTTTGTTGGTTTTATGAGATCTTCATCATTTTTCATCAAGAGTGCAAGGAAGAAGAGCTGATAACTAAGACGGAATTGATTTGAGTAGCAGAGGTTGTATGTTCGAAATAAATACTTGTAAATTTTTTAAGTAGATAATTTTCATTCCAATACAGTGCTACCTAAAGAATTTTAATTTTAGATGCGATATTTTTAATGAAAAATTAATACAAAATATGATATTTTTTGCAAAATATGATTGAAAAATATCTAAAAATTATACCCCCATATAAACTGCAAAATAATACCGTGTGGTTTTTAAGAGTTAGATCTTCATTACTGATTACATGCACTCATAAATGTAGAAAGCTGTCGTGTCTTTTGTTTAAGATAAGAAGTAAAGAAATGAATTGTGGAGACAGTGTTGTGAAACTTGAGCCTCCATGTGGGTAACAGCAAAACAAACCCCTATAAAGTGCATGTGGTTCGAACAAGCACCCAATGTTATGGTCATACCTCATACACGAAATTCCTAAGAGGAGATCATTGGTGCAGCACATCAGGGAATTTTTCATCGACTGACATGAGATAACCTGATATCAGGTTCTAATTTCTGCATATGATAAATTTCTTTGATCTTCTTAAAAAATGAATTGTATTATAAGATAAAACTTGATTAAATTGATGGGGGTATCGATCAGATATATATTTTATTTCAATAACGAAGTACTTTTTAAAAAAAAAAGGAATTTTCTATGATTTCTGTCTGAACTATGCGTAAATCTATAAAATGCTTGAAAAAAAAGAATACTCCCTAGTAGTCGAAGGAGATGATCTCTGGATATAACGAACAATATTTAATTAGCTCAAAGTCTATTAACAATACAAAATTGGAGTAGAGCAAAGACGAGTCCCAAAAACAAAATCAGAGGCGGGATCATGTTCCACAGAGGAGTGAGCATCCATTGTCGTGTGCTCTTTGCCGTGATCGGAAAATAACTGAAAAATCCGTCAACAATTCATTATATATATAATGGTCTAACAATTAGCATGAAAATTGTCAGTCAGCATGAAGTAAAAATTTAGACATTTGTTTTGAATTAAGTAGGCCTAAATATAAACAAACTCGACTACTTTTTCAGATAAATCACTTATCGTTCTCCTCACCTTTTTCGTTTTTTGAATCGTTAAATACATTAGAATATACTTAAATTTGATATATGTTGATTCAAAATTGATTATGACACCGGTGAATTGAACTTCTTAATAATATTTCTCAATGGATGTCTATGATGTTTACACATTGAAGTAATAAGGCAAAAATTTAAAAACCATGTTTTATTCGATTCAAAAAATTCATGAACATACAACTCAACACAAACATTATCAATCTCAAAGTACAATATAGTATTTGTACTAAACTTTGTACTGTTCCGATCTTTCAACTGCAGTAAGTGCCCGAATAATGTACCTTTCCACAACTTTCATGAGAGTTATTTCATCTTTACGCTGAAAACCCCCTTTTTGGCACTTTATGTTTGAACCTAACGAATCAGCACTGCCTTGCAATCTTGTCTTTTTAAGACCCGTGTTGGTGTTCGGGAATTTTCCAAAAATTGCAACAGCTGTGTTCAAAGCTCTAAAAACTTTAAACAGGATGAGATCTAGTCCGAGTCAGTGTCAGAGGATGAGAGATCTGCAGCATCAGAGACAGACATGTCCTCTATAGATCTGGTAAGGTCTGTAAAATAACGAATGGGATATGAACATTAAGTAATAGAGCTCTAAATTCAAAAGTAGATATAAATTTTAAAATAGCAAACATGGACGTCTAACACCATCAGAGGTGGGATCAGGGGCAATGGAGGGGTTAATAAGAATAATAAGAGATAAGATCATAACACTTCTGTTAAAATGTTTCGTACAAACGTTTAAGGGGTAAAATAATTTTTACTCAGGGTCCTGAAATTTGCAGGGATATTAAAATTTTCCACGCTGTATGAATTGTGCATTTCAGCCATCAGAAAGTATATACTAGTATACTAGTATTCGTCAATATTGTAAATCTATTTATCTATTGAGTGAAAGACAGATAGTTGGCTCTTTTATCAACTTAAACTCTTGACAGCAACTATTCCCTTTGGAGAATTCTTTGGGGTAAATTTTATGCCGAAGAGCTATATTTTGATCGTCAATGAAATAGTTTATTGTATATCTAAAATAAATTTTAAATTAAAATTGAAGACTTTTAAGATATGGATCAATAGTTTTATTCAAAATAATCAATTACCTCTGAGGTTCCTCAGTGAGTCTGATAGAGGTTGATGTGTTGCGTCTGTTCTCTTCAGTAGCAGAGTTTCCTCTGATCTGGTATATCCTAAGCAGTTTGTGTGACCGTGTCTACAGACGATTTTGTGACCGAAGGTTAGGCGTGGAATTGGTTTAGATTCAGAGGCCGCTTTCTGAATTGTTCTACTTATCTGAAGCAAGCTCTGCATTAAAATTTCATCCTGGTTTCTTATACTGGCCTGAAATAGAAAAGGAAAATGAAGCTGTGCATAAATTACAATGTGAAATTGAAAAAGATTGAAAAATATATATATATTTTAAAAATCACAAAACGAACTTAATTTATCATAACTCACCAATTCGTTTTTGATGGAATCAACTTCAATGAAATTCTTCACTTCAAAATCCATCTTGTACCTTTTATTTTACAGACGTTTTTAATATTTGTGGACGTTGATGTTAGTTTTTATAACAAATTGGATGAACGCCCGAGCGCGAACGAAAAATACAATAACAAAACATCAAATGAAATTATTGTACTGCAGTACTGTTGGTCTGATATTGTCTGATCTCCTACAAAGGATATCAAGTTAAGACGACCATTGTGTGGCAGGTTTAGGAATGTTTAATGTAAGAGAAAGGTGTTTGTTCAGTGGGGTATAGACCTCATGGCCGTACACTATTTTGTATCTATCGGTATTTAATATTTATGATTATATTATTTTTTTAATGCTAGAGAACTCTTAATTGTAGATAAGTATGCGTTTTAAAACAGCCTCCATAATTCGTAAAAAAAGAAGAGTTTTCATATGCATTTTCATTGTACTTTTTACGTAAATCTTCCAGATAACTCTTTTCATTTGAATTATGGTGTTTATGAAATGGGTAAAAGAAGTTGAACTCTTTAATCTATCAAATATGACATACATATAGAACAACAAGTAAATTTCAGATATAATTTTAAAAACTAATGGAATCGTCATGAAACTTTCCTAGATAAATTCATTCACCAAGCTGTTACATCACTCATTTATCAATAACTTTCCTTTACTTTTTCGTATTTATTTTTTCTTTTAATTTGCTATTTTGTTCTCGCTCACTTTCTTCATAAATTATTTATTCCAAAAAGTTTGATTTTTTTTCAAAAGACTGATGAGGATTGTTTTTTCTATAAGTTAAGATGACACAAGCTTTATCAAAAATCTTGAAAACAGCATATTTATTAATGTTTATTTAAGTGGAAGGAATAAGCTTACTCAGATAAATTTATCATTATTCTTTTATTCAAAGTCTCTCAAAAATTGGACTAAAAATGATAAACTTGTATAGATTTATAAGGATGGTTGCAAAAAGACAACAGTTTGAACATCGTAGGAAATATTTAATATTTCTGAAATTGAAACTTTTTATTAGCAGTGTGTACAAAAAAGGCCCAAAATATTTAAAAATCTATAGGGTATCCCTTTTTCTGTTGTTATATTTTCTATTCCTTAAATCATTTTTATTTAAAATGTTTTTGAATGCATTTAAAAACAAGTTTTATTGCAATACCCTGAAACAGGGTCTGGCATGATTTTTGGAATACTAGCTATAGATCCATTTGTCTTAAATGCATAGCGTAACCTTTTTAAAAACAAAAATAAGTTCATCGAGTTAATTTGTCAGATGTTATTTAAGGATGTTTAATTGTACGTATATTAATATTACCGACAGGTGCAATGTCTTGGTCATAAACAGCTGGTCCTGACAAATGATTTATATTGTTAAAGCTTGTCCATTTAATTCGAAAAATTAATTCATGAAATCAAATTACAAAAATATAGGTCTAAAAAGATAAAGTTTGCTTGTTTTGCTTAAACATTGATGAAAATGATATAGGACTTATCTGAAATATATAGTCAATCAACGATTTGCTGATTCATCTTAAATTTGAAGTTGTATGGATTTAAATGTGAATGAATTACTAAAGCTGTATATAATGAGAAAAAAAATTTCTTATCATTGAATGACTTTAAATTTTTGATAATTCTTCTCTTTGATTGTATCAAATCAGTATTTGTAGAAGATATTGTTTGATATTTAGTTATGGCGTATTGAATTTAAGAGATCAGGGGTACGGTGACTTAGGACTGCCTGTACCAACCGACCTCAAAGTGGGGAATAGTCTACTTAAGATTGAACAGAGAGAATTACCATTTAACATCTGATAGAAATCAATATTCCTTTTCTGTAATATTTTTTTTTTAAATCTGTCTCTTCTTTTAAATGAAAGAGAAATCTTTTTTTTTTCTTAATTTAAAGGTTTAAAAGGAACCTTGTATAATTCATGACATGCAGGTAATCCTAATCAGTAATAATTAATCTTGCAAACTAAAGAATGACGCCTTTTGATTAATTTATGTTTATCTATCTTGCATCTGCTTACTGCTTGATCTTATACAATTCTAGTGTTGGTTTTTCCTCTTCAGAGAAGTAACAGCTTTCTAAAACATCCACAAAAAAGCGAAAGCATACCTACATCTTTCAGAACAGTAGTGTTTGGGTATTATATAGTGGTGTTGCTTAAATTATAATGATAGAAATATCAAAATTAATTTTATGATATTTTAGTTGGCTTATTCTCTTTAGTTTCAGAAATTAAATTTAAATTTCACCTACTTTTTTATACAACAAATCAATATTTCTTCATTCCTTTATATTACATAAATGGATAATTACATAATTACTTAAGACAAGTCCGTACACTCGTCATTTCTCATTCACATCAAACCGAGTGAGAGTTTGATTTGGTTAAAGATTACGTTTTAGTTCCTGTTTTCGTCATTTCTTGTTCACATCAATCGAGAGAGGTTGGGATTTGATTAACCGGAGAAGATTCGGTCGTTTCATCCACATGTCACCACCTTTAGTGGGACGTATAGGAAATCTATAGGTGATGGTGACGTATAGTAAAATTAACTTCACTGTATAAATCGCTGTGTGTGGCTTCCTTGGTGAGGCTGTTACTTACAAAGTAGAAAATCAATTTAAAAAAAAGACGTCAATTTCAAACTTTATACAATTATGTCTTATCAATTTTACTATCAATGTTAAGGACAATTGCGGAAATTGATTAGTGTTTAAATAAAAAAGAAGAGAATTAAGGACGCAATAATATAAAAATGTTATGTAAAGAAAATTAAAGTTGTCATTAAATGTGTCGGTTATCAATAAAAGAAAGGGAATGAGTTCAGTTGCATTAAGATTATTACGATATTTATTATCTTCGATCTTCGAGACAGAAATAAGTATAATAGTAAAACGATTTAAGAAAAACAAAGATATCAAGGTATAAAAAGAAACAATGAGATGGGTAATAACATTCGCACCTGTTGAACTCTCACCTAATAGGATAAAATGTGTGCCCGAATAAAGGGAATACTTAGGGGGTTATGATTCACGAACTGTTCTTGTAAAATATGGACAGCGCAACAACAAGGCTTCAGAAAGATCCTTAGTTGCTGATTTCTGATATTCAATGTATTATGGAAATCAGCTAATTTGGGATGGACGACAATGACTGTTTGTACATTGTGTTGTAAAATAGAGCTGACATCTGCTGTTCTTTTGACCTTCAATGAAGATTTAAAAACAATTTTAAGTGTATCATTCTGGACTGGACAAACTTTCATTTTTAAGTCTGATAAAGCTTTGTCTTGAACTCAATCGTCGTAAACTTCCCTATTCTCTTGATGAGGAGAGATCCTGATAATTCAGAGAATTTCCCCTTTAGTAGATATCAGGATGTGTATATTATCAAAGGTATAATGTCTGTGTTCCCCAGAAACTGCCTCGTTAATGTTACTTTTTATTAAATAAGACCTGGATATTTCACTGTCTGTCATAGCTACAGCAGAATTTATTGATAATCCCTGCATTAAAAAACCTTTTACGTCGACAAAGCGTACTAAGTAATGAGACATAGCAAACATTTAGATTTTAAAGGATTTTATTTTAAACTCATAACAAGAAAGGTAAATTTCAACAAATGTAAAGTATTAAAAAATGAATAAATATAAGCACCATCATCTAAAATGCAAATATATATAGTTGTTATTAATTATATACGTTGGACTTTAAAAATCAAATGGAAATATGTGCGTCATAATCCATTAAGAAGACAAACTCGTCACTTCTGGAATACAAATTAAAATGGATGCAAATGAGTCTTGCATAGCTACATAAACACTATCCTGTAACAGTCCTTTCTTGCTTCGAATAGAAACCCCTTTTTATATCAATGGTTTCAGTAGACTTTTCATGCAATGGCAGTGATGTGCAATATACTCTTGGGAAAAACGTTTAAAAATATAAAATAACCGCAAAATATATCATGCACCACTAGGGAAGGCAGTGTTTGTAAATCCATAGGACACCCCAGAATGTCTTTTGTCGATCACTGTCATGAGCCTGTTGAGTAGGAGCTATTTATAGACTCTTGTGAGTACTTCCACAGCTTGATGTTCTTCATGAGAATCCCGTGATATTTCTTCTCGTCTACGTCGTCCTCTTCCGGGAGAGGCCTCATGTAGGACAGGTGACAGCTTCTGCTCACTTCCGGCGACAAAGAGGTAGAGGACCCAGACAGAGATTCCAGATCACTCTCAGACTCAAAGGGTGACCCGCTCAATTCCTCCAGAGAATCTAAAAAAAACATTAACATAAATATAAACTCTCAGACTCATAGGGCGACCCATTCAATTCCTCCAGAGAATCTAAACGAAAATTTCAACATGAGCATACACTTATTACTTCAAGAGCATCCTACATTGAAAATATGCCCACTGTAATTGTTCATCTTAATAAGAATATCTTATGACTAGCATCACAATTGACATTTCATGTATTGATGTTACTCACCATCAAAGCCGTGGTCAAAGGCTTCACTCCTCCTTAGTTCCCCCACTAGAGGGGCACTTCTGTGTCTGACCAGGGGGTTCTTTAGGTTACAGACAATGTCAGTGCTTCTCTTACTGTGGACTCTGTCCAGGTTAGGGCGCTTCATGGAACCAAAGCTCGCACTCCTCATGACCGGGTTCCTGTCTCTCTTGTTCGTTATGTTGCTGATGGCGGTGTTTATAGAAATCAACTGTCTCATCAGTTTTACGTCTTGACTCCGCATCTCCATCTACAATAATTAAAAAATAACTTTCAAGTATTGCCTTAGATAAATAATTTACACTTAAATTAGATAGAAATTATACAGCGAAAACTTACCAAATCAGATTTAAGCATGGACAATGCTTGTGTTATTCTGTCTATTGAGGATTTTCGTTCCATTTTAATTTTGTTCAGAGATATTAAGGTATTGTAAAAACTAGCCGGTTTAATACATCAATGTGATTATGATCCTGTGAGAAGATTTATAAAGGTATTGTCACTGGCTTCCTGATTGACAGGTGTAAGTTACCTGTTATCTGAATCACGTGACTGCTGTCTGCCTACAGCAGTGACACGCACCACAACACAGAAATTTACATAATGAACGTCATTTTAAAAAAATCAAAATAAACAGGCTGTTTTAAGTGAACAAACACATGGCTATATTCACGATCAGATTCTCGATTTGCTTAAGCTCTGAAAACTTATAACGGTAGACAGAGGTTTCAAAAATGCTCCAGTTATTGCAAATGTTCATTTCAGGCCATTTGCGACCTTCGAATGTTTAAATAAGATTTAAAAAGTATGTGCTATGTTAATTTTTAGCTGATGTTTGACACAATACTGTTTTGCTTCTAGATGTAATCTTTGAAAGAGAACCGTTCTCTGTTTTGAAATAAAACAAAGAGAAATGAATGAATAAAAAGATATTGATAAATACATAGATTAATAAATAAATAAATATCATTAAAGATTAAATTAAAGGAAGCAAAAGTACAAGCTGTTCAATAAATCCTGTGATTTTGAATTGTGAAATTACGATTTTATATTGTTTAATATTTAGAATTTATTTATCTAGAGATCAAATCACTCTTTTTTTATACGTATAGAATAATGAGTATGCATTGAAATAATAGAATAAAAGAATAACAATCAAACCTTGACCTTCAATTTAATCAATTAACTTAAATGCAAATACAATAAAAACCACATGTAAACATGACAGGTAAGACCACAAATTAATTAACATTAAAATGATTTAAGTAAATTTATGAATGAAAACATGACGCATCAATGTAGGTTTTCAAAAATACTAATTTAGATAACTGAATCTCTTATTAATTTACGTTTACTCATGTCTTGCTCATCCATAAAAAGAACGTACGGAAAACAATGACCAATTTGGGATAAGGACAATACACTGATTCTAAAACGAAATGAATGAAAGCATTAGCATAATTAAGTCCTTTAATTGATATTACAATTAGAAACTATTATTTTTTTATTAATTTATCAATACATATGTATTATCACATTTTTCATACAGTATATACAGAAAAATCAGATGCTGTGGTATGACGCTTCTATATATACGTGAACATGATCAAATACAGCGCCCGTATTATAGAACAGAATTGCGTTGTATGGCGATTCTATACGCGATAAATATTAAAGATGGATGAATCACATTTTTTTTCATTTCTTAACTTGAAAGCTAAATGCGAAACATTCGTTTCATATATGAAATATCGTAAAAAATACAAATCCAGAGATAACCTGCATGTATATTTACAAAATGTTAAAATATAGGAAAAACGAGTAAAAATAAATACCAATTCATGTATCAAGATTCCATAAGACATTTAAATTCATTAATTTTTAGTTTTGGCCACATGGACTTCTGAGGTATAAAAAATACATATATAATTATAATAATGTTTCAACCAGTGCAATATCGGAATTTGTATGTCAAGCAATATGTTATAAATTGATTAAATCATATGCGAATCAGAAATCTGTCACGTGCCACTCAGGTAGACTATATCATTAGCATACGGGCTTCACATTTGCCTGGTGTCTAATAATAGCCCTATATTTCAACTCCTCGGTAGTATAGTGGTAAGTATCCCCGCCTGTCACGCGGGAGACCGGGGTTCGATTCCCCGCCGGGGAGGAGTGTATTTTTCTTACCCCCCCCCATTTTTTCAATTTACAAATTGTACTTAAATGTAATATTTTCATTTTTTTTTTAATGACACACTCTTCACTTCTTTTTTTTTTTCAGATTTGTTTTTTTTTATGTAGTAAGACTGACCCACCATTTGACATATACTAATATAAATTGTGATTTCACTTTATGCCATAATTTTTTAAATAAACCCAAGTATTTTAAACATTGAATTAGACCAAGAAAATCTATCTGATGTCATTTGTTATTATCTATAGGTACATATAGGTGAATTTACATAGACATTTCTGGGAGCTTAGTGACTTCTCTATCTAAGAATTACGGTTCCTCGAAATCATTGGACTTTCCTTGTTTGTACCTTATGACCTTATCTGATGTTTTCTTCCTGTATGGGGCAAATATACCCCGAGGTGTGGCATTTAAATCTCCGACGTCATATCAAGAGAAAACTTAAGCACTTGGGCAAAAGAAATGATAAGGAACCATTTCTGTTGAAACATTTTAGTTGTTATACACTGACAGGCAGTTAATTTTGTTCAAAGAACGAGATTCTTCAACATGTTGTAATTGTCAATTTCAAATATACCGAAAATTAAACTGCATTTTCAATTTTTTTGAAGTATTTAAAAGCAGAGATTTTTTACCGGGTGGTAAATTCCAGGTGAGGGAGGGGCTTATTTTGTACAGGTGTGAATGCCTTGGGGGTTAGCAGTCTACCTGTGGTCATCTGTCTCCTAATCACTATACACAGGAAGTGATTTAATACACAGTGAAATACCCCAGATGTCAAACTTTGAGACAATTTAAAATTAGAAGTGAAAAGTTGTAAGGAAAGTCTAAATAATCTAATAGTATATTGATTTATTTTTGAATATTTGAAAACACCCCTACCCATTAAAAAAATATTATGATATCATAAATTCAAATATTAAAACAAAGATTATTTTAGATGTCAGTGTATGTGTTAATTAAAAAACCGCCAGTAACAACCAAATTAGAATTAATTCAATTATCCCCAGGGCAGGGTCCGATATATTAAAAAAGAAAGTCGAGTTAACTACATTTCATAAAAAAAAATTTAAGGTTTATCCATGTTATGGTAATCTTAATAAGGCTTTGTCACAATGAAATTACTTGTAAATTAAATTCTTCTGAATGGAATCTGAATAACAAAGGAAAATATAAACAACCCATGATTAGAATTTACATTTATGAATATTTTCCAAATTTAATTAATTCACACAGTGCTGCTCTAAACTTAATCAATAACATTTCCGCTTTAGCATTAATTTACCGTTTAGCATATTAAAATCAAAATCAAAATTTCATTTAGAAAAAAAAGTTTTTATATTTTTTGAAAAATGTATATTATATTATAATCTTTTTAAATACTAAAGGTATTTTTAATTCATATATCATCAAGCAAAAATTGTTCATGGTATTGCAGTTTTTCTATACCATGTTCGGTAAACATCAAAGGATCAAAAGTTAATTTGAAGCTCCCTACAAGTCCCTTACAAGGTGTAAAGGGTATACACAGGGACCAGTAAGTAAATGTCAATCAAGTTCCAGCATCCAATGATGGACCTTCATGCTCTTGATTGACAGGGCTACCCAGACCAGGTATTTTTGAAGGTGGTGCTAAAAATCTCTGCCTTTAAGGGATGTAGCGGGATCCAGGAAATGTTCTACCAAGCTTCAATTTTTACTCCTCACGAAAATAAGAACCTCAAAGGAAATTTGCTACTGGAAGTAGGAGTAGTGGTACTCACATGTTGGAACTTAAAAACTCCTAAGATAGTTTTAAAAAAATGAAATAAGTAAACTTTTAAAATGAACCAAATCAGACAAGACGACTTATTCAAATTTTATATAAGAAGGATATGGAGATAACGAACAGTATTCAACATCAAAGACCATAAAACAATACAAAATTAAAGCAGAGCAAACACGGACCTCCGAAACATCAGAGGTGGGATCAGGTGCCAGGGTGGAGTGAGCATCCCCTGCTGACACCCGTCTTGTGTTCCTTGTTATGATCAGGAAATAATGGAAAAATCCGTGGTCAATTCAATGTATAAATAATGGACTAACAATTTGTATGAAAAACGCCAGTCAGCATTTGACTTAGTGATAAACTGTATTTGCTGACAAGGTAATTGTATCGACCATAGAACTTACGAAATAATGACTTTAAAGGAGATGCTGATATTCTTGTTTCATCAACTTGCTTGTCAATAATTTACCCCGTTTTAGAAATATGTTCATACGTGGAGCTCTTGCGTATCGAATCAACTGAGATATATACATTTTGTATGCAGGTGATGAAGGTATATTGCTGCATAAGTAAGTGAAGTTGACAATAGAAAAGTTAAAGTCATCACGTTTATCATATAGCTTGGTTGTTAAATTACCATTAACGTTTTTTTTCAAGTAAAATATCCAAGTATGAAACAGATGTGTCAGACTCTGTGGTATCTTTTATCTCAAGCTCTCCAGTATATGTCGTATCGACGTAGGAATGGAAATTACCATTGTTAATTGATAATACGTCGTCGATATATCTAAATTCGAATTGAAGACCACAGCAAGTGTTTTCTTCTTTTCATGCATAAGATTTTGCAAAAATTCTGCTTCATATAAATACAAAAACAGGTCTGCTAATAACGGAGCGCAATTGGTACCCAAGGGAATTCCAATAGATTGTTGGAAGACCTGGTCTCCAAAAACCACATAGATATTGTCAACCAGAAACCCAAGCATCTTTTTGATGTCAACTTTAGAGTACTTGTGTGTGCAATCAGAATGTGTTTTAACAAAATAATTTTGCAAATGACCAGTGATCAGGTAAGTCAGTTTACGAGTTCCATTTTTATTGAAAAAGCAGCTGTCAATGATATGAAAAAGCCTAAACTAACTAATACTAACTAATACAACTAATATGCTCGATCAATTGAATAGAGAACTTTATTTGTATTATATATAAAGTCAATAGAAATTGTGCATGACGTATAGACAGTCTTATGATTAGACAGTCAGAAGATTTTCTATATTTTGGCTTAAGTTTTCAGAAGTAGATATTACAAATTTGTTGAAAAAAGAATAAGATGGATTACACGGTCAATATGTACTGGTTCCTGCTGAAAAGACAGGTAACAGCATTGTCTTTGTTTGTAAGGCTCATTTTAAGTTTTATCTTAGAGGAACTGGAATTTAATTTTACTAGTGGTATTCCCACTTATACGCCCTTTCTAGGGACAAAATTCTTCAAAATCATGTCAAATTTGAATATTTTTGATATTCCTAACAAACAGAATGGATTTGAAATACCATATCTTTATCGGATTCCAAAACTTCATTAAAATCAAACAAAGATACAAATCAGGTTCCAGCTAATATTCAACCAAGCCTTTTTCTTTACTCCTCACTAAATATAAACAGTAGTGAAAGATAAACTTCAGGCGTAATGTATATGCTCTATATAAACAATATATTCTAAAAGTGATGTAAAGTAACTGTGGATACTAAATGATTCCAAGGAACTTTAGGAAAATTTGAAATCACAAAATTTTACCAAAATCAACAGCATTTAAAATTACAACTTTTCAACTTTATGTACAACCACTCCTGAGGATTAATTTAAGTCCAGGCTTTTTAATATCAATGACAGCTGCTTTTTCAATAAAAATGGAACTCGTAAATTTACTTACCTTGCTATTTGTCATCTGCAAAATTATATTTTTAAAAACAATCTGATTGTACACACTAGCTTTACATGCTTATTTTTACACAGGAGCACGTGCAAAAACAGTGTGAAATGCTAAAAATAGATTATTTTCAGTCATTATTGTTCTACTCTAAATATGCGCTAAAAAGAACCAAAAATGTTAAATCACATTCGAAATCAACAGGTATTTAGTTTATATGACTTGTATCTTTAAAATAAAGGCAAATTCATTGAAATTCATTTCGCGTGAAAAATTATAAAGGAGCACAATATAAGTATTACCCCATTTTTCTTGTCGTTCTTTTTACGATTCCAACATGCATAACAGGTAATATCTTACAAAGTCTTTGTGTGAAAATGTCGTATTTCGTATATTTTGAAAGAAACAATTCATCTCTTTACTTTAACAAAGAAAAAAGTATACCTTTATGATAAAATAAACGAGAAATATGACGTTTTCTTTTATTTCTGTACGTTTGTAATGAATATTGACCTTTCTGCACTAAAAATGGTAAGTAAGCACTGACAAACATCTTAATATAAAACTATTTTGCGAAAAACGAGTATTTAGGTTCTGTTAAGAATCAATTTAAACAGATCAATTCTTTTCTTCTTCATTCTAATCATTCTGCCCCCCCCTCTCTATTTCCCCGTCAACAACCAAGTTTAACACCTATTAGAAACAGAGTCTACGAATGATTTTATACAATAAAGTCTACATGTACTATAAATCAATAAGCAAATATATGTACAAGTACATTTCTCAATTTTTTTCTTAGTTTTATCCAGAAAATACAATTAATGGTAAACATAAAATAAAACATATTTCCCAGATTTAATTCGCTTTCTTTGCTGAAGTTTATCTTAAATCTTTTTGCACTTATATATCAGCATATTTAATCGAGGTATTTCTTCACAGCTGAAATTGCTATGAATTATCAACCAAAGGAAGAGAATTCTAATATTAACAAACTCCATAAATCAAATAAAACTTTTAATAAGAAATAAATTTTCTTTTTGTAAATTGTGTACGTTATTGATTATTAACAATGTTATGCCTATATCACAGTTGCAAAAGTCAACATGTAAAGACAATCGTCGCTATTGTGACGTCACATAACGCTGCTTTGACGTAGAGCGACATAGGTCCCCCCTTAAAAGATGAATTTCTGATTGATAATATCTATGTTTTTTTGGAGACCAGGTTGACGATTGAAAATTAAAGTAATCTTGATTTGTCATCAAACTCGGTTGTTAGATTACCATTATGTCTTTTTCAAGTGAAACATCCAACTTTGAATTGAGGAATGTGTCAGACTCTGTGGTATCTTTTATCTAAGCTCACAAGGACATATCGTATCGACGTAAGAATGGAAATTAGCATTGTTAATTGACAATACGTCGTCGATATATCTAAATATCGAGTAGAAGACCACGGCAAGTGTTTTCACCTTTTTACACATAGGATTTTGAAATTTACGTGTTCCATTTTTATTGAAAAACAGCTGGCAATGATATGAAAAAGCCTGGACTTTAATTTTCGTGTAAAATGGTTGTATATAAAGTTGAAAATTCGTTTTTTAAGCTGTTGATTTTCGTAAAGTCGAAAATTGAACGTTTATTATACACGTCAACCATTGTTTTGAACTGTTTATACTTTTGTTTTCCATTTGCTGATCAATAAAATAGTGTAATTGTTCTTAAGAGATATAATGACTGTTTCTTTGCATTTCGTCTCAAATCAAGTCTTTACGATAGTCTATGTTTACCCTCATTTCAATTAGTATCGTTTTATGGGATTTGACCGGCATGAACGTTTATGGAACTACTTTTTTTGTTATTCAGTACAGTATGCTTTGAACAAAAACTGTCAAACCTATGTTGGTAAAAACTTTAAATAAGATTTGTGGATAAAATATGTATTAAATATTAGCAGTGATCTGTTTTTCATCCTATTTCAGTAATAGTGTCAATATTTTAGATGTTTTATAAATGTCATATAACTCAATATTTATAATTGCTTTATATATTGACCAGACGTCTTATATTTTCTGAACAGACGGTGTCAATGCCCGATGTATATCAAAACATTACTCTGAAAGACAACATGTTTATCACACTTTGAGAGGACATCTTAATAATATATTTATCAAAGCATTATCTGTAAGTTCTTGAAGCCTTGTTTACTCTTACTGATGCTTGTAAAATGAACTGTTCCCTGGGTTAAGGTTAAGTGTTCAATGACAATCCTGAATCAAAATTAATGATACAGAAATCTAGTAACATAACTTAATTACCGGTATCGTCAAGCTTTTGGAAGTTTTAAAATTTCCGCGACTGCTCGTTTGAAGGATTTTAACACTCGATTTTATTATCTGCTGTCCTCTGTCTATAGTTACCCAGACGGTTAAAGCACTTATCAGACATTTAAATTACATGTTACAAGTCATTTGAATGAAACGGGAGGCTTTTCTCTCGTCATAAAATGATGAAAATCATTACTAAAAGCGAGACTTGAGAATTTTTTTTCGATTTCCGGAAAATTTCATTTTTCTTCCTTCAACATCAACATAATTGCTTCCTTTGTTTCTTAAACTAGATCAATTTGAAGAATAATTTCTTCTTCGTTTTCATAACTGAAACAAATTTAAAGTGCTTTAAAAATATATTTCCCGTTGTCATTCAGTTCAGGCTCTGTATCAAAAAGGGAAGATAAGGAACAATGATCGATATAAAAAACCTGCAAACAATACACAATCTGTATACAGCACAGGACAATACACAATCTGTATACAGCACAGGACAATACACAATCTGTATACAGCACAGGACAATACACAATCTGTATACAGCACAGGACAATACACAATCTGTATACAGCACATGATTGATGCAACAATGTGACTTCATCACCTGTTTGTAGGATTCTTATCTATCAGTTAGCTAGAGCATGCTCTGCGTGTGTACAATTTCTAAAACGAGGTGAGTTGTTGGCAGACGGGTTGATAGGGCAAGGATATCACAAGTCTAGTTAAAAGGCATCATTTCGTACGTTCTAGGGTCGATACAAAGACCGTGTCAACAAAAACAATTTATCATTGATTCAAATGCTAACTGACGTTTTTCATACTAATTGTTAGTCCATTATTTATACACTGAATTGACGACAGGTTCTCCCGTTATTTCCCGATCATGACAAGGAGCACAAGGCGGATGTGACCGGTCGGCAGGGGATGCTCACTCCTCCATGGCACCTGGTTATACCTCTAACGTTTTAGAGGTCCGTCTTTGCTCTGCTTCATTTTGTATTGTTTATTGGATTTTTGAGCTTGAATACTGTTCGAAATTCCAGAGCGAAGTCCAGGAGGAGTAAGAATCCTCTACTGACCTGTTGCACCCACTGTGAGCCCTTTCTATTGATCAGGAAGACGGATATTCCATAGAAAAATCTTGAAGTAGAACTTTAATTTTCAAAAAATATATTATTTTTGTAATAGGCCTGTTAGATCGTATGAGCCGAGGAAGTTCTGTTTGAATGTGGGCCCCGACTTTTCACCTGACTTTTCTTTCCACGGGCCAGTTCAAATAACTTAACGTGTAGTTAATATATTATTCATTTTATAACAAAGTGACAACATGCAGACACAAACTATTTAATTAGCTTCCTTCTTTAGATTTTTTACACTATAGAGATAATATGTAATCCGAAAAGTGAAATTAATATACTATAATATACTGGTATATATTAAGAATACTGATCATACATGTAAAAACAAAATGTAAATTTTCTTATAGATCTGAAATACCGTTGTAATTCTTTTTCTCACACATGTTAATGGAGGACCCATACTGGAGGGTGTCCTGGCCCTCAGTACAAGTAGCGGTGGGATCTGATGGACTCTATTCTTTTAATACAAATTTCCACTGCAACAAGGGTCATAAATACAAATGTACATGGTATTATATCAAATTTTAACAGAAATATGCGAAAAATGTCAGGCTGTAATTTGCTTTGATTTATTTTTCTGTCATTGTTTGGTTTCACTGTGTGTTTTTCATTTTGGTACTGAAATTAAACATACAAAACAATGATATTTACATAATTTACAATAGTTTATTATGTACAAAATGATCACAGATGTTTGCGTCTCTGCTAATTTGCATAAGATTTTTACAATTTTGAGTTTAAAACTATGCTTGCTGTTAATAATACACTTTGTATACAATGTGTTGTATGATACTGTATATATATATATATATATATATATATATATATATATATATATATATATATATATATATATATATATATATATATATATATATATATATATATATATATATATATAAAACACTGTTCATTGATTGCAAGGTTTGTAAGAGAAAAATACTGATTTATTATGCATGCATTAAATACTTTTATCTTGAAGAGCTTTGTCTAATTTTAAAGCTGAATCAGTAATTGAAAAGTTTTGTTATATCTTATAAAAAAAACATCCAGTGGAATGGTTCTATCCACTGGGTTCAGATACATTCCTCTATCTCAGAATTTGTTATCAAACACCTGAGCTTTGTCAGGACTGGCCACTTCCTCTGATTTAGGACTTTGTTTAAATGTTATCAGTTTAATTGGTCATTATTATCTCTTTAAGAGACAAACACATACATATTAGCACACATAGCGCCAAGTTGTTGAGCTTTTGTAGATAGAGGTACGGATTTCTGTAAATTTGTCGCATCGTCGTCCGAGATAACCTTGTGAAATAACAATATAATGACATTACTAAACATTCAATAAAGGCAAAGGGAGGTTACTTCCCACTGGCTCTCGCCTTTGATAGAAATAGTTTTTAAAATCTTAATTAGGCTTACTGCAGGTGATATTATATCCTGTTATAAAAAGATATATCTCTAGCAATCAAATCGTATCTTACACACAAGGGAAAAAGTATGTCATCTGCATACTGCCGAAAGAAACTCCGCATGGATCTGCAAACAGTTTTTCTTAAGAAGATACAACAGGATGACTGAAATACAGTGTATTTGGAAGGTGGTCAATGTCTATCTATGGTCGAAACATCGAACTTGTCAGCTAATACAATCTTTTCTGAAGTCAATGCCTACTATCTTTTTTTCATACTAATTATAAGACAATTATATACACACTGAATCGTAGACAGAATTTTTCGTTTATTTCCGATCATGACAAAGAGCAGGTGTAACTGGTCGGCAGAAGATGGTCACTCCTTTCTGGCACCTGATCCCATAGCTGATGCTTTAGAGGTCCGTGTTTATTTTCGATAGCTTCAATCATTAACATTAGTTCGCAGAGATGGACCTCTATATTTTAGAGCTCGCCTGTTACTTACCTTCAACGGAGCCCCATCTAATCTCGATTTCCTCTTAACTTTCAGTAGAATGCAATGCCTACTAAAATTTTGTATTTACTAGTCTTTGAGAAAATACTAAATGGATAGCAAATTTTCAAGATATTCAGAAAATTAATCGAAATGTTTTTAAGAATAATTTTTCATCAATTTTTGTTAGATTAAAGATAATTTTGTACACCTTGATATAATTTTAAATCAGTTGGGATATAACCGTGAAATAAAGGAACCGCGAATAAAACAACACTTTTAAGACATTAAATTACATGTATCATGAAATTAAAGTTGTTAATAATTCTTAAAATATATATGTCTATATTTGAAACATTTAAGTTGGAACAGATTTGTTAAAGGACGATTTTATAAATTAAAAAGTAGATTTTACAGCATGCACGGATGATATTTAAAAAAATGTTCATAATCAACAGGTTAGATTTTTGTATGTGTCCGTCAATTTAATAAACTACTTGATGAACTGAACAAACTTTTTTTTCTTATGTGATTTGTGTCACCGACCGCGATGCATTCATATCATTCTGAGAGATATGTTTACGATATTTTTTTGGCCTTGAAATGAAATTCTTTCGTTAAGACTTTATTAAATAAATTGTTGTCATTAGAATATGTTGAACTTGACAAAAAGTAATGAAAATGAATACATATAGATTATAAATATGTATAGAACATTTAAAACCGTGTTTACTATTGCAGATGTCCTTGACTGAATTAATACCACAATCGAGGTAGTTATTTAAAGTAACTTTAAAAAAAATTATATAACTTATTTTTTTCAACAACAAATGAGGTCTGACACTCGTAACCTCTTAGTATTTGCCACAAATTAGAAAATGATAAAATAAAAGTGGCAGTCGTTGTTTTGTACAAACTGTTACCTTCGACATGAATGAATTATAATATTTTATTCTTTTTATGAGTTAACCCTAGTATTAAATACTCTAGTGTTAAAATAGAAAACAACTCCTCGGTAGTATAGTGGTAAGTATCCCCGCCTGTCACGCGGGAGACCGGGGTTCGATTCCCCGCCGGGGAGGCATTCTATTTTTAGATATCTTATACATACATGAAAATGCATATTAGATAAAAGAATAAAGAAAAAAATATCTCTCAAAATTATTTTTTTATTATTTTATTTTTTTAAAGTCTCAAAATAAAGCTTGAAATTAAAAACTTCTGAATTAACAATTGAAATTAAAAACTTTTAAATCAACTATTTTTAATTAATGTGATGTTTAAGGATATACGATCCTCAGCCAGGAAGGATAACTCTTTAATCTTTAATATAATTTAATTCAAAAAGTCTTAAAATAAAGCTTGAAATTGAAATTTTTTCATGCAACAATTTTCATTTTATGACTCTACGTATGATTTAATGTTCTTTAAAGTTTTAACAAACGGTATTAAAAAAGTTGACATTTGTACCTCATGAAATTAAGTATAACTTGCATATTTAACAAGAATCTTTTTTTTTTTAAATTTAGCCTTATTTACCAATCTTTTTATGCATGATTTGAAATTAGAAGTGATTTATTGTGTTTTCTTTGAAAGGAAACACTTCATACACTAAGCATTATGAAACGATTAAAGTAAGTAGGAGAACGTAAAGTACCAAATAAGTGTAAAATTCAAGCAATTTTCTTTAAAAGCCTGGATACCTACGATTTTTATTCCTAAAATGTATTTCTTAATCAATTATCAAATAAAAAATATGCCATAGGTAGTTCAAATCGCATTTCCTGAAAAATTATTTGAGATTTACTCATTTTTAGCTCACCTGAGCCGAAGGCTCAAGTGAGCTTTTCTGATCACATTTTGTCCGGCGTCCGTCTGTCCGTCTGTCTGTCTGTCCGTAAACTTTTCACATTTTCGACTTCTTCTCAAGAACCGCTGGGCCAATTTCGACCAAACTTGCCACAAAGCATCCTTGGGTGAAGGGGATTCAAGTTTGTTCAAATGAAGGACCATGCCCTTAATCAAGGGGAGATAATTGAGAATTAGTGAAAATTTGGTGGTATGTTTTAAAAATCTTCTTCTTAAGAACCACTGTGCCAGGAAAGTTGAAACTTATGGGGAAACATCCTCAGGTAGTCTAGATTCAAGTTTGTTCATATCATGTCCCCCGGGGGTAGGGCGGGGCCACAATGGCCGACCAAAGTTTTATATAGAAATATATAGGAGAATTCTTTAAAAATCTTCTTCTCAAGAATAGCAGAGCCATAATTGCTCACATTTATATGGAAGCATCCCCAGGTAGTGTAGATTCAAGTTTGTTCAAATCATGACCCCCGGGGGTAGGGCGGGGCCACAATGGCCGACCAAAGTTTTATATAGAAATATATAGGAATATTCTTTAAAAATCTTCTTCTCAAGAACAGCAAAGCCATGATTGCTCATATTTATATGGAAGCATCCCCAGGTAGTGTAGATTCAAATTTGTTAAAATCATGACCCCCGGGGGTAGGGCAGGGCAAAAATGGCCGACCAAAGTTTTATATAGAAATATATAGGAAAATTCTTTAAAAATCTTCTTCTTAAGAACAGCAAAGCCAGAATTGCTCATATTTATGTGGAAGCATCCCCAGGTAGTGTAGATTCAAATTTGTTCAAATCATGACCCCCGGGGGTAGGGCGGGGCCACAATGGCCGACCAAAGTTTTATATAGAAATATATAGGAGAATTCTTTAAAAATCTTCTTCTCAAGAACAGCAAAGTCATAATTTCTCATATTTATATGGAAGCATCCCCAGGTAATGTAGATTCAAGTTTGTTCAAATCATGACCCCCGGGGGTGGGGCGGGGCCACAATGGCCGACCAAAGTTTTACATAGAAATATATAGGAAAATTCTTTTAAAATTATCTTCTCAAGAACAGCAAAGCTATAATTGCTCATATTTATATGGAAGCATCCCCAGGTAGTGTAGATTCAAGTTTGTTCAAATCGTGACCCCCGGGGGTAGGGCGGGGCCAAAATGGCCGACCAAAGTTTTACATAGAAATATATAGCAAAATTCTTTAAAAATCTTCTTCTCAAGAACAGCAGAGCCATAATTGCTCATATTTATATGGAAGCATCCCCAGGTAATGTAGAATTAAGTTTGTTCAAATCCTGACCCCCGGGGGTAGGGCGGGGCCACAATGGCCGACCAAAGTTTTATATAGAAATATATAGGAAAATTCTTTAAAAATCTTCTTCTCAAGAATAGCAAAGCCATAATTGCTCATATTTATATGGAAGCATCCTCAGGTAGTGTAGATTCAAGTTTGTTCAAATCATGACCCCCGGGGGTAGAGCGGGGCCAAACTTTTGGATTCAAACTTTTCAATAGTAAACCAATTACTACTTTTTCCTAGCCACAATGCTTGGGTGAGCGATGTGGCCCATGGGCCTCTTGTCCCTATATAATATGATTAAATTTAAAGATGAAGTTTAAAGAAACACCGTGGGTAAATAAATTTTACTTTAAGAATTTAGAGACATCTTTGTGAGCATTTTCAATTACTCAATGCCTGATTTTCAGAACCTGAGGATCAGATAACCTTAAGGTTCTTTGAAGACTTGGAAAGGGTACCTATTATAAAGGTAAAATATACGCATACAGAGAAATTAGGTTTTCTTCAATCTAGCCTAAAATACCATTGCTTATTGACTTGATATAAACTTGGAAGTGATATTCGATGCCTTGCAATAATAGCACTAGCTTTTCATACCATGTGTCATATAATAATTGAGGGAAAAAGAAGCTATCAAGAATGTATTAAAACATACAATTTACTTGAAGACTTGGATACCTAACGTTTTTTAAACCATAAATCATATTTGTTGACCAATTTTCAATTTTAAAAATGCATAACTTATGTTTCTAAAGAAGGACATTTTCGAGAATATCCTCAATTTTGGCGGAATTTCATTATATTTGAGATATTTTTCTCTTCGGAAAACACAAAGCACAACCTTGACTATCCGAGATTTTAACACATAAACTGCATCTAAAACTGGTGTATAAAATATATAAATTTGGTTGATAAGCAAACTTGTGCTCCATGTTTTCCTAAACAAAATATGCTGTTAAATTGATGAAAATTTACATAAAAATAAGAAATTTCCTACTTTCTGACCTCTCTGTGACCCCTGTGTATTCCAAAATTTAGAACCAATAGTCATATTGTGGCAGGGGTGACAATAGATTTTCATGGACAAACTGTTGCATCATTCTAAAAGACACCCAAAATCAGGGTCCGAAAAGGGATCTTAGCCTATCTTGTCCTTTCTTTGATGGATGAAATGTCTGACAAGTAATAAACAAAATGTTAAAAGATAATAAAAAAAATACTATTACTATATTTTCTGTGTTAACCCATACTCACGAATTCAACCTTTACAAATATTTATAAAATGTCAATGTATGTAGCAATATGCAGAATACTACCGCTCTCAAACCGAACGTGGGTCTGCAAAAACTACCATGCACAAAAAAAGTCTTATCCGCATACCATACTTGAGGGATTCCATAGTAATTTTTATGTATAATGATTGAAGAATTATTTGAACTTTATTTTAAATATGCTAGTTTTTAAATGCTAGTTTTTTTCCTACAAAATCGATGTCTGATTAAGGTAACATTTCTTAACGAGATCATCATTAATTATATAAGCTCTTCTGCAAGAGATTATAATTACTTTTGAATTGTTCCTCTTTCCTAATATATTCTTGTGTAACATGACATATATATATATATATATTTTGGGGGGGGGGGGGGGCGGTTCTAATTAGAGTTCTTGTTACACATTCAAAAATTCAGTTCATTGTCAAATTACGAAGTTTTCGATTCAAAAGTGATTGTTAAATACATTTTGAACAAACATCTATTGATATCACGAGAATTTATTTTGAAAAGATTGGTACTAGTATTTCGAGACTAATATGGATAACAAATATAATTTAAAAGAGCTCTTTTTTAAATCTTTTTTTAATACAGTTTTTTTTCAAACTTATTCGTTTCATACATATAAATTGCATATAAAATTAAAATACAGTTAAGGGTTTCTTTATAAGAAACTGAAGATTATTGAAAAAAACCAATTCAATATCTATGTTTATCTAAATTTTTTTTTTACAAACAATACAGAATATAAAACACGAATTCCTGGAACATTAAGTTGGTGCTTAGACGAGGAAGCTTTTGTTCAAGCTGTGTTCTCTTCGGGGTCACGGCTCAATGGCTTTTAAGGGATGAAGTGCTACTCGAACATTAACACTTAGGGTGAATTCACCATGCATCGGACAAATACCTTGCATCAGACAACTTTAGACAATAAACTCTCTTTCAACTTAAGAGTTCCGTGTATTTATTTGTTTCTGTCTTGAAGCTGCAGACTTAAATTTTTTTAATAATACCGATTGTTATTATCATGTTGTGATAAAAATACCCCGAGAATTGCCTTGAAGTTACGTCATATTTTACATCATCAAAGGGGAACAACCAGAAATTTATGATTTTGCGATTTTTAGAGTTATCGTTCTTAAAATTCGACTTCAACGGAATGAGGCAGACTTTGGTGAATAAAGTCAAAAATTGATAATTTTACATAAATTTTAAAGAAATTTCACTTCAATGTTCGTATAATTCTTTTTAGAGCTGGTTTTCAGTAGTATGTTCATTTCTCCGTACATCGGTCACAAATTAACCATGCATCGGACACTTTCCGATGCAAAGGTAAGCACTACCATTTTCATACAGAACCCAGCTGACAGCTGTTTTTTGCGGAAAAAGAAAATAAAAACTCTATATTTTCAGTCAAAATACAAGTTATCGATATATGACGTCTGGAATTTGACTCAATTTATTTCTACAAACCAGAGTATGATAAACCATGAAAAAAGGCGCGAATTACCGCATTATAAGCATTTTTAAGGCAGAGTGAGGTCTCTTGAATCGTTCTATATTTGTGCAACAATATCGTCAATTAAATTTAAGTTGAGGGTTAATTCTTAGATAAAAGATAAAAATATATCCATATATCAAGGATTTTAAAGCACTTTAGTAAAGGTATGACATTTTTCCGGTCAAAATACCGTCTGTCCGATGCATGGTAAACAATGTCCGATCCATGGTGAATTTTGAGTTATTCCTAAAAACTCGATTTTTGAGGATATTTTCTAAATTAAGGGCATATAATTGTGTCCCAAATTGATATTTCAATCACAAACTAAATGTTAAACTCCATTTTGATAATTTTCCGTCGGTAGCGATATCGCTAGAACTTGTTGAAGTACAAGGGTATCCGATGCATGGTGAATTCACCCTTCGTACTAATCAGTTAAAATTTGTTTTAACGATTTTTGACAAGGCTGTGTTGATACATATATGTATAGTGGAGAAAATATATCATTGTCAGCTTTAGGAAAAGTATCCTAAATACAAATAAATCTACCTTAAGTTTGTGTTCCAGATATTTGAAATATATATGACATGGACAAATTGATATTTAAAAATTTCTGAGTCAAAAAAGAAAAAAAAAAGAAAATAAATAAAAGCAACCAAAAACACGACTACTGTTACATACAGAATACATCTTCCCTCTGAACTATTCAAAATAAAATCACATTTTAAGTTTTATTTAATAAAATGCCATGTATTCTTAGAATGGATTTAATATGCGCTTGTACTGTAAGAAATTCTGCTTATTAAACAAATTTAGTGTTCTGTCACCAACTAACATCTTATAGTTAGTAACTTTGTATCATTGACGTGAGTATAATTGTTCGGTGTGACAAGGCCTTTTAAATTCTTATAATTTATCCCTTTCTTCAACACTATCATTCGATGGATAAATGACAAGATAGGGTAACAGCCGAATCTGGCCCCTTATTTGATGTAAAAATCAGAACATTGGTAAAACTGTGATAGTTTGTAGTTAAAAAGTTTAAATGATGCTAACTTTAAAACAAGAACTAATTTTGATTCCAAGCTTACATGGAAGCCACTAGAGTGTGCAGAAATGGGGCATTTTCCAGAATTTCCTCAATTCTGGCGGAATTTCATCATATTTGTGATACATTTCTCCTCGGAAAACATAGAGCACAAGCTTGCCTATCTGAGATTTTTTACACATAAACTGCATCTGATATTAGTGTATAAAATATATAAATTTGGTAGATAGGCAAGCGTGTGCTCTATGTTTTCCGAAAGAAAATGTGCTGTAAAATTGATGAAAAGTTGTATAAAAATGAGAGAGGTCGAAAATTGACCTATTTCCTGACCTCACTGTGACCCCTGTATATTTTAAATCTTAAAACCAATACTTATTTTGTGGCAGGGGTGACAAAAGGTATTTATGAATAAACTGTTGGATCATTCTGAAAGACACCCAAAATCGGGGGCCATATACTGTTCTTACCCTGTCTTGTCCTTTATTTTTTTCTTTTATAAGGACAAGGGACGCTCTCTTTTTGAATCTTTAGAAATGACTTGGTTTAACTTTAAACTTTACTTTCTGATTACCTGCTTTTGAAATTTCTTTTTTTTTGTTAATTAATCTGCATAATCTATGTGTTTTGAAAAGACAACCATATACATGTATTTTCTGACAGAATGAACATCAAAAAGTAAGCAATTAACATACTTCCTTCTTCCTCCAGATTACATTTTTTCATATTCTTATCTCAATATAAAAATACATTGTCTTCCATGATAATGAATGCTAATATATAAAGTTATCTCATAACTTTGTACAGAACGGAAGCATTATGTATGTACATTCCTATATCACACAAAACCTCCCTCCATAGACCTTTACAAGACAACGAAACGAAAAACATTTTTTGTTCTCTTTTTACAAGTTAATAGAACATCAAATCAGTTACGCTCTTGCTAAGATTTTCCTGTATTGAAACTAAAGAATACAGCTCCTAAATTCAGTTCCTTTTACAAGTATCTGCCTTTTAATTTGAAAAAAAATCATTATAAATAAGAGCGTACACATTTTTGTCTTAGAGTTGATGGGTAATGATTTTGTAAAAAATACGTCCATTTTTTAACTACGAGGGGCTATCAAAAAGTTCGTTGACTGAGACTATAAAATAAGTACTGTGCAGCCCGTGTAATCAAAATTCTTAAGGAACATAAAACAACAAAAGGTAAAGAAATGCTGAAAATTTTAGCTTGATATGTCATTAATTACCAAACAAGACATACAATTACTTACAAAAACATTACTAATTTATCAAAAAATAAAGTTTATGATCTGTGGTTCATTCTATAGAGAGAAAAAATATGCTATTTAGATATTTTAAAATCCCCTCGTACATGCAATCATCCATCTCAGTAATAGTACTATATTATACTTTTTTTGGTTAACTTTTGTGATATGTCATTGTTGCAATAGCAGAAGTCTAAAATTAGGAATAATGTATCTTAATAACAATGCCTAACTATTCACATATGGGTAACATAGTTCCAGAAACAGCCATGCAGCTTTTTAAAATCATTCTAAAAACTTGAATCTTTTGTACAAAGTATATGCATTCATTGCTGAGAAAAACCTATAAAATATCATCAGAGGCACCAGAGTTATCTCTACGAAGAACCAATCAGTGTATCCGATGTATCGAGAGTTTGTTATTATATTCCTGTTGTAAGAATTTTGAAACCAGTAAGATAGATTCGTGATGACAAGAATCAGTGCACATACCGAGATCAATTTTGATCTGCTCCCTTGAACGATATATCTAGAGGATTGAATCAGGAGTAATGTCTGAAGAAATGTTTCCATCATTCCAAACACACGACTGGAAATGGTTGACCTTGGTGGAGCCAGAAATTCCTGCAAGAAATCCCATTGTAAAATATGCCATTATTCCCATAGAACTTATAATCAGAATGAATTCTTGTATAGTAATAGGTTTTATGGAATACCGAAAATGGCCTTTGATTCTGTGCCAACACACGTACACGATGACACATGTACTGAATGCACATAGAATTTCACTAAAGTCTAAGAAAATGATAACATTCTCATTTTTCCACTCATACACAAAATCTAACAGAACAGTTGAGGTAAATATAGGAATATTGAGAGAAATTCCAATAATAACAGCAACTATGTAGGCGCCATCAGGTCTTTTAAAATCAGCTATAAATCTTCTCTCAGAAACAACGTCTGTAAGCTCAGTGTATACATCAGTGGATCGAACTTTTTGGAACTTTTTCACATTTTGCCACAAGGATATAAGAAGCGTCGCTGCAAGAATACAGAATTCTAACTGTGGTGGCATGAAAACGTCAGATATCTTTCTTCTCAACTTTTTCTCTATATCAGAATTTTGGAAGCACGAGAAGTTGTGTCGAATCTCTGTTTTGTTCCCATGTTCAAACAAAGTATAAATAGTTGAGCTATACCATATTGAGAAGTTTGCTGCTAGGATGCAGACAATCGAAAAATGAAAGTATATTGTTGATGGCATTTTTTGTGTTGCTTTGTGGTATGTAAGAAGAAGTATTTGTAACAGTATAAATAGCATGTAAAGTACATTAGCAGATATCAAAAATAAATTACGAGCTAAATCTTCGGTCGTTTTCATCACGCAGTCCGCATAAACAGCTATATTTACGCCTAGAAAGATCACGTTGCCCAATCCAAATATCCACAGGAACAGTAACTGTAAATTTATAGAAGGATTGTCATTTGTACTTCTCAAGCTAGTAACATTCTTCTTTCCACAGAAACTTGAAATCAGTAAGACTACTATGGACAGCAAGCCAAAGATGACACAAACAGTAAACACGGTCCATTTACCCACAGCGAACATCTCACTCATAGAATCTCCGGCAAATAAAACTCCATAAATAACAAGGATACCCGCAATCACGTGAGATAAGAACAATTTGGATGTAACTTGTCCTTCACAATGGCCAGTTCCTACGATGGTTTCTGGAAATATTGGCTGTAAAAGTAGTTTTCCTGTAGATTTGATACGGGCCGCCATTTCAAATATATATGTATATGTATATTAAATTTTTCCCACAATATAAGCTAATATACGATTGACATTTCAGTGTTGATACATTTTCCTTGTTTTATCCACCATCCTTAATGTTAGCTTCCTTCTCTTTTGAACTTTTTCGTCCTTATATAGCCTCATTTAGAAGTGTTTTCCCAATCTTAATAGATATAAGCTGTCTTTTAAAATCGCTTTGTCTATATTTCTTCCTGTGATTCATTTAAGTTACGTGAACACATTATCTAATCATCTTGATAACTAAATCATTAGGATATGTTTGTAGGACTAATATGTTATGAATTTTATGATTTTTTTCAAAAAGTAATGTTATGGGTCAGAATTACCCGAAATGCCAGCAAAGATCAATAACACAATTTAAACTTAACAATAATTTATTTACAGTAATATATAATAAATATATCAAACATAAAGTACAAACTTAGCAAGAATCTAAAAATACATACATCAGAGTGTCCGTTGCTGCACACAATGTCCCAGTGAAAATATATCCCATTTATATCTCAATAGTGCTTATACCACAAAGTATTGTATATGCATCGAATTGACAGGGTATTTATATAGTATCATAAATCTAGAATATTCTAGAAATTATTAAAACATGATATTACTGGAACAATCTGGACATACACAAAATTTAAGAATGTTCTAGATCAAATGACCGAACATGTTGACCACTCTGGAATGTTCAAGAAACTTAATGTTACTAATTATATACATAATAAACAATACACATCTCACAACACCTCCCCCCTTAAAAAGTTTGAATGTCAATGAAAAACTTAAAGTGTAAAACATGTACATTAATACAAAATCTAGTATGTTTACGATACTCTTGACAAGGCGTCTGCAATAACATTGTCTTTGCCTTTGATATGCTTAATTGTTATGTTGTATTCTTGTAACAACAAACTCCATCTAGTCAGTCTTTGATTCTTGTTTGACAATTTGTGCAAAAATGTCAGGGGGTTGTGATCTGTATATACAAGAATTGGATGCAAAGTAACATTCAGATAAACATCAAAATGCTGTAAGGCTAACAACAAAGCAAGGAATTCCTTTTCAATGGTGGAATACTTTTGTTGACATTTTGTAAGTTTCTTTGAAAAATAAGAAACAACTCTATCTACCTTATCACTATGTTCTTGAAACAAAGCTGCCCCGACTCCAACATCACTAGCATCAACAGTAAGCTTAAATTGCTTAGAAAAATCTGGAGTTGACAGAACTGGGTTGCTCATAAGGACAGATTTGATTTTATGAAAGGATTTTTCACAGTCCTTTGTCCATTTAAAGTTAACCCTCTTTTGTAAAAGATTTGTAAGTGGACTAACAACTGAGGAAAAATTTGGACAAAATTTTCTGTAAAACCCAGCCATGCCCAAAAACCTCATTAATTCTTTCTTGTTTGTAGGAATCGGGAACTTTGCAATAGCTTCCACTTTAGCCATAATGGGTGTAACATAACCTTGACCTACTTTATGACCTAAATATTCTACATAAGCATGACAAAATTCGCTCTTCTCAAGATTCACAGTTAAGTTTGCTTTAGCTAAAATGTCAAATAAAGCACGCACGATTCGGAGATGTTCGTCCCATGTGTTGCTGTATATGACGACATCATCAATGTAGGCCTCGCATCCCTCAAGGTCTTGAAGAAGGGAGTGAATCATCCTTTGGAATGTAGCCGGTGCGTTTTTCATGCCAAAAGGCATTACTTTATACTGGTAAAGTCCATCTGGTGTAGCAAAAGCAGATATTTCTTTTGCTCTTTCTGTTAACGGTACTTGCCAGTAGCCTTTCAACAGGTCAAATTTACTGACAAATTTCGCGTTTCCAATGTTGTCAATGCAGTCATCGATTCTAGGTATTGGATATGAATCAGTTTTGGTAACAGAATTCACCTTTCTAAAGTCTGTACATAATCGGTACGAACCGTCCTGTTTTGGTACAAGAATACACGGTGAGCTCCAATCACTTTTACTAGGTTCAACAATGTCATTGTCCAACATGTACTGCACTTCCCTTCTTAGGTACTGCAATTTTATTGGATTCAGACGGTACGGATGTTGTTTGATAGGCAGAACGTCACTCACTATGACGTCATGACAAGCTGCATTAGTTTTCTTTGGAACATCCGAAAAGATTTGATGATACTCATTCTTCAAGTTTTGAACTTCTTCTTTTTGGTGAATGTTCAAATGTCCAAGTTTGGCATCAAAATCAGCCAAAATTTCTGAGTTTTTCAAGCGGACACTCTGATTACAATCTTTCTCATTCATTTCTTTACTCGTATCACTTTCAATACAATTTTGAACAGTCTTAGCATTGGCTAAAGTGGAAACTGGTTTTACAGAATTTCGGTCACACCTTTCAAAATACTCTTTTAACATGTTAATGTGACAAACCCGTTTCTCTTTACGTCGACCTGGTGTCTTAACTACATAGTTTACATCCCTGATCTTGCTTTCAATTTCATAAGGGCCATAAAATCTGGCCTGTAAAGGATGACCAGGAATAGGTAAAAATACAAGAACCTTATCACCTGGCTTAAACACCCTATTTCTGGCATCTTTGTCATACCACATTTTCATTTTCATCTGAGAATTCTTCAAATTTTCTTGTGCTAATTTACAAGCATTGTAAAGTTTTTCTTTGAAATCAGACACATAATCTAAAAGACTAAGATCACTAGTCTCAGTCAGCCACTTTTCCTTCAACAATTTCAAAGGACCTTTCACCGTATGACCAAACACCAATTCAAAAGGACTAAACCCAAGAGACTCCTGGACTGCCTCTCGTGCAGCAAATAGTACAAGATGAACCCCTTCATCCCAGTCTTTCTCATACTGGTAACAATAGGTCTTCAGCATTGTTTTTAGGGTTTGATGAAAACGTTCTAGCGCTCCCTGGGACTCAGGATGATAAGCAGTTGAATTATATTGCCTTAAACCCAACTCATGCATGACTTGCTGGAACAACCCAGACATAAAATTTGACCCTTGATCCGACTGAATTGCCTTAGGTGCTCATACGAAACTGAAAAACTTGGTTAGGGCCTTAACTATGCTCTTTGCCTTTATATTCCTTAGAGGTATGGCTTCAGGAAATCGAGTGGATGTACACATAATGGTAAGTAAATACTGGTTCCCATATCTAGTCCTAGGCAAAGGTCCTACACAATCCACCAACACTCGACTAAACGGTTCTTCAAAAGCTGGAATGGGTTGGAGAGGAGCAAATGGTATCTTCTGATTTGGTTTACCTACCATCTGACAGACATGGCATGACTTGCAAAACTTCGAAACATCCTTTCTTAGCTTAGGCCAATAAAAAATGACTCAAAATCCTATTATAAGTCTTATTGATACCTAAATGACCAGCCATAGGTGTATCGTGAGCTAAACTCATGACATCTCGACGATAAGCAGCTGGGACCACTATCTGGTGAACAACACGCCACACTTCATCTGGAGAAGCATCAGGTGGTCGCCATTTTCGCATAAGGATGCCATCTTTCATATAGAAGCATTCTCCAACTTTAGTAGCCTCTTCTGGTGGAAGTGCCCTCTTACTAAGTTGAATGATATCTGGGTCTTTATGTTGTTCAGAGAGTAAACGGTCTCGGCTGAGGATGTCCTTGCCTTGGCTAACTAGTGGATGCAACTCATCATCCTCACCACCAAATTTTGGTAAAAGTTCTTTCTTCTTTTGCTTCTTGATATTGTGTGGTTCCATGCTTGTTTGAGTGCCATCAAGGTCAGATAAGAAAGTGTCATTCAAATCAATATCAACAGAGGAATTCGTCTCGTCAAAGTCTTGAGTATGGTCTGCCTCCATTTCTCGTCTTCTGGCCATCGCTCTAGTAACAGCACAGGCTGGATAAATGTCATCATCTTCATCATCGCACATGACATTGGAAGTGATTTTTTCACAAACTAAAGGATCAGGTACAACCTTCCCACCAGCTAAATCGTTGCCTAACAACAAAGAAATGCCTGGAACGGGAAGAGTAGGTCGAACACCTACGATAACAGGTCCAGTAACTAAATCTGACTTCAAACTAATTCTATGCAGGGGAACATCAATGACGCCTAGCTCCACACCCTGTAATAAAACTGACCCACCAGTAGAAGTCTGCTCAGACAAAGGAAGCACGCCCTCTAACAATAACGTCTGTGCAGCACCAGTATCTCTCAAAATCTGGACAGGTTTAATTTCGCTAGAGTCACCGAGTGAAACAAATCCCTGAGACATAAAGGGCTTATAATCCTCCATAGAATCAATAGAACTGGACTGTGAACCCTGGACATCAGGAGTGTCAGAAGAAATCGAAACTAAGGCTTCTCTATCACCTCTAACTGCCGCACAAGCGTGTGGCTGAGTTTTATCAAAATCATTTTTTCTCTTAAGTTTAAAGCATTCACTGATCAGATGACCCTTTTTTTTTACAATAACTACAAGTAGGAAGCGACCCTATTCCAGAAGATCCTTCAACACGTCCTGGACCGGACTTAAAACCACCTTGTGATGGAGACTGGAGACTTGTGGAAGACTGAGACCCTGAACCACTCTTTTTATATGTGTCTGAATTGGTAGAATTACTGCTAGTCTGAGATCTTGATACAAAATTATTTTTATGAGACAGAGCATAAGTATCAGATATGACTGCTGCCTCTTCAAGAGTTTTCACATTCTTATCTTCTAAATGTGTTTTCAAATCTTGAGAAACACATCCCTTAAAGTCTTCTACCAGGATGACTTGGCGCAAATTAGCAAAAGTTTTATCAAGTTTCTTAGATCTAAACCAGTGATCGAATAAATCTTCTTTCTCTCGTGAAAATTCAACAAATGTTTGATTATCAAACTTCCTATACTTTCTGAATTTTTGTCTTTATGCTTCAGGTACTAATTCATATGCTTTTAATATTGCTGCTTTGACCTTCTCATAGTCTGAACTTTCAGCTACCCCTAGTGCAGAGTATACCTCAGCTGCTTTGCCAACCAGTACACTTTGTAACATTGTTGACCAAACGTGTTGTGGCCATTTAAGATTCTCTGCGACTTTTTCGAATTGGGGAAAATATTTGTCTACAGATTTTTCTTGAAATTTCGGAAATAACCTAATATTTTTTGCTGCGTCAAATTCATTCTTGACAAATGACGGTTCTGGTTGGTGCTGTAATCTTAATTTCTCTAACTCAAAGTGCTCTTGTCTTTCTAATTTGTCTAATTCAAATTATCGTTCACGCTCTCGTTCTTCTCTTTCTTATTTGTCTAATTCAAATTTTCGTTCACGCTCTCGTTCTTCTCTTTCTAATTTTTCTCTTTCAAATCGCATTTTCTCTAACTCTAATTGAAACTGATATTCTGCCATTTTATAAGAGCCTAACTCTTATTTAACTGTATATTCTGGAAGATCGTATTTTTCAAAGACGTTTTCTTCTACTAGTTTATTTGCAACCTTAATTCTAATGTCTTGCTTTCTCTGAGAGGATTTAACATCTAACCCAAAATGCAAACCTAATGCGATCAAGTCATCCTTTTTTAACGTATCAAGAACCTGAACACTTGGTGAACTAAGAAAGTCAGTGACCGAAAATACCATGTTGATTTTTGCTGGCTTATAATCAAATTTAACGGTTCAATAAACAAAATTCTGACAATAAACTGCAAAAGTGCAAGAAATTCTTTATCCCGGACGAGCCCCCAATTCTGTTATGGGTCAGAATTACCCGAAATGCCAGCAAAGATCAATAACACAATTTAAACTTAACAATAATTTATTTACAGTAATATATAATAAATATATCAAACATAAAGTACAAACTTAGCAAGAATCTAAAAATACATACATCAGAGTGTCCGTTGCTGCACACAATGTCCCAGTGAAAATTTATCCCATTTATATCTCAATAGTGCTTATACCACAAAGTATTGTATATGCATCGAATTGACAGGGTATTTATATAGTATCATAAATCTAGAATATTCTAGAAATTATTAAAACATGATATTACTGGAACAATCTGGACATACACAAAATTTAAGAATGTTCTAGATCAAATGACCGAACATGTTGACCACTCTGGAACGTTCAAGAAACTTAATGTTACTAATTATATACATAATGAAACAATACACATCTCACAACAGTAGATAACAGTTAAACACTCATATCAATTAAATTAATCAAACTTTGATTTTAAAAGTTTTTTAAAAAGTTTAAAAGATAAGGTAGCTAAAAGGTAATAGGGACGCGTGTTTCTTATGATTTCTTATGATTCTACCCAATACAATTCATAGGGAAAATGCGTTTTTAAAAAAGCACCCAAACCCTGATTATTTACAAATTAAAAAACCTTAAGGCTTTCAAGATTTTTTAAAGTATAGTTCATAACAAGAAAGCAAAGGACAAGATAGGGTAAGACAAGTATTTGGTCCTCGATTTTGGATGTCTTTCAGAACGATCCAACAGTTTATTCATAAAAAACCCATTGTCACAACTGCCACAAAATGAGTATTGGTCCCAAGATTTAGAACATACAGGAATCACGGTGAGGACAGGAAATATGTCAGTATTCGAAGTTTCTCATTTTTATGCAGATTTTCATCGATTTTACAGCACATTTTGTTTCGGAAAATATAGAGCACACGCTTGCCTAACTACCAAATTTATATATTTTAGACACTAATATCAGATGCAGTTTATGTGTAAAAATCTCAAATAGGCAAGTTCTGTTCTATGTTTGCCGAAGAGAAAAGTATCTCAAATATGATGAAATTCCACCAGAATTGAGAAATTTCTGGAAAATTTCCTACTTCTGCACCCTCCAGTGGCTTCCATGTAAGCTTCGAATCTAAATTAGTGCTTGTTTTAAAATAAGCATAGTTTTAACTTCTTAACTACAAACTTTCACAATTTTACCAGTGTTCTGATTTTTATATCAAATATCCAATCGCCGACCACAGCCAGTATTTTCCTCTAAACACGTTATGAAATAAAGTTTGCCTCGTAGGAGTACAAAAACATGTCAGCTGATAAAGGAATGCGGTTAACACCTATCAGAATTTCAACAACTAAACAAATGTTATCAAAGAGGAACTATAGCTTCCTTTAATACCAGGGTACATGTATGTACAATCAGAGTAGTTTACTAAGAAGTAATTTTGCTGATAGCTAATAACATTCCACGAGGTCCTTTTATTCAGTTAAATAAGGAGTTGTTTATGATATTAAAATGTACAGATTTTAATTTATCATGCGAAATGTTTATGTATAAAGTGTAGAAAAATTAGAAATTTGCTGGTATAAACTAGAAAAAAAATTATGAATTATTAGTTTCTAAAGTATCTTCTTTAACTTACAGCAGTTATCATAATTTTTGAAAGGAGTAAAGATATGGGCACAGTAATGCATTTGCTGGACCCAGTTGTTCATCTTTATTTGTAAGAATTTTTATGATCTTTAGGAATCCAATACAGGTAGAGTAATTCAAACTCAGCTAGGTTGACTGGTCATTGTGTGTCTTTTAGTTTCACCTTATGTTTTGGAGGTCCGTGTTTGCTCCGCTCCTATTTTGTTTTGTTTTATGGACTTTCTTTTGATCTTGAATACTGTTTGTTATCTCCATACGTTTCATTTCATGTTTGTTTTTTTTTTGCTTTAGTTTTCTTTAACATTTTTGTCTTATGCTTTTGAATTGATTTGGGGCTTTCCTTCCAAACAATTCTTTTTTGGTTGTTGTAATAAAATTAAGTTTGGAAACAGATGATAGTAAATTCAAAATAATTCCAAACACAAGAGACATAATATTTGACCCAAACAAGTAATTAATACCATTTACTGAATGTAACTGCAACCTCCGACCGGAGAATGTTTAGTTCCTGGTGAGAAACTGCCACAGAACTGAATACATGTATCAACTGGTAAGCAATAGTGAAGATTTTCATACCTGTATTCCAGATGGCTTTGACAATTAGGTGCCTACAACATACAATTCTACAGAGATATTTGAAACGTAAGGTAACCAATGCTATCAATATTAACCAGTTACAACTACGAAGATATTCATGATTATTTTTTTTCATGAAATCTATGGAGATATGGACCAGAATTCAAGCTCAAATGTCCATTAATTAAACAATACAAAATGGAAGCAGAGCAAACAGGGGCATATTAAACATCAGAGGTGGGATCAAGTGCAATATTATCAGAATGAGTTGTTACCGCTACCACAATATTCATGAATAATATACAATGCTTCCAAAAATGTGCCTTTACTTCAACAAATATATTATGACTGTTATCCCGTACTACCAAGAGTTAAAAGAAAAAAACAGTGAATTTTTATTTGATCAATATATATTCTATGTTAGGAATATGCTTCAGTATAAGAAATTTTCAAATCTATTCAGACATTCTTAGTACCCGTAGCTGTACAATATTGAGTGGTATTCTTGCAGAACAAGAATTTCTTTGAAATTATGCATCAAAATAAATTATAAATTGAAAAACTTATGCATCATAAACTGTCATGAAGAGGAGCATTTTGGATGAAAAAATAAATGAAATAAAAAATTAATCTTTTACGTAAAATTTGGCACTTGGAATTTGATGTACATGTTATAAACAATACTTGTGGTATAATTATATAATATATATTGTCCGGCATTATTGGCAGAGTAAAATAGTGTTGAAGAGGATTTATTTCCCGAGTTAATCAATTGAATAGATATTGCTCAGTACTCTTGGTATCGAAAATCCCGGATTTGAAAATATGAAAGGAAACATTTCCTTATTGTGAGATAATTTATTAAAAAAAACATGTGCAATTTTTTTTTTTATAACATAGGGAAATCTCTCCAAATCTGAAAAGTTTATTACTTGTACAAATATAATTTAAATACTCTAAAAGTGTTATGTGCTGTAAAGGTGTAATTTTCTAACAAATCTTCAAAGGTTATTGTATTTTTGTTTGAATTCAATCAGCGAGAAATAAATTTTTAATATTAAAGAATGATCATTCCCTCTACCGTTCATATCAAACTTGGGTTTCTTGTCAGGATCCGCTTAACGAGAAAAAAATCCGTATACCACTAGGAGTAAAAATAAGTAGCTAACAGTTCGTTTCTAGGACTTCAGTCAACATTCGACCTTACGGTGTAATTTATTTCCAAACGATGTCTTTTAATCAACAATAGAATATGTGAATATTGATTATAAATGAGACGATTGATATCCTTGTATTATCTACTTCATTGTCAGTATCATATTTCGTTTAAAAAATGTTTGTGTGAAAAACATGCTCTTGCAAATGGCCTATTGAATCATCAGTGAGATAAAAACTCTTGTATCGATGAAAATAGTTCATTGCTACATTAACAAGGAAAATAAAAAAGTACAACTACGAGAATTGTTCGATAAATTTGATAACCCGCCGAAATATGACTGTAATATTGTAGACTCGGCGTTAAACAATATAAAAACAAACAAATCAATGTTAAAGTGAGTGTTGACTTTGAAAGTACATTAAAAATAAATATAAATATTTATTTTTCATCTTTAACACGTTCTTAACAGTCAAGATCAAACTGTCTTCAAGGGTCTTTTCCATTCCTTAAAATTTCCGGATCCTATATTCTGAAATTTTTCTGTTCATTGGTTGACAGACTTCTGGCATATCATTTGTTCATTTAGTGTATTTTAGTCTCTGTTCGCGTTTTCCCGAACATTACACATAATGTGACAAAAAGCACCTTTTCGTCAAATTACCTAAGGTTACTTTTGCAATTGTTTTGATGGGGAACAATGATAAAAATTACGACACTTCGTCCAAAATCTTAATCTATAGTAATGCAGCAATAAAAAAGCAATTTACAATAAATATAAATTTTTCGCGATTTTTTAAAAATTAAGATCGATAAAAGTTATGGAATCTGGAAGTTTGCCCTTTTGTGACTCATACATCACCATCAACAATAACACAACGACATTTTTTTAAGTTGAAAATTATCACTCTCAAAATACTTTATTTTATTTGTAAAATCATAATGAGACTGTTTCTGTAAAATGTATTTTTTTCATGACTATAAGAAATAAGATGTGAGTTTTGTACAGCCCTCTTAATAAAATGTTAAAGATGTTAATTATTAGATTATGCAATCATATACAGCTATATGTAATCATTATTTTCTTTATCTCGACAAACAAGAAAAGTTCATTGTCTAACGGAACATAACTGAAAAAATTAACCTTTGCTGTATCTTTTACTAATCCGAGTAAGATATACAGTCAATTCTCGAATTATTTATTAAAGTTATAAAAGAACACAATAAGTTTCCTAACAAATTAAAAAAAAAATACTACTATGTGTTTGAAATAGTGTTCAAAAATATCTTAGGTAAGTAACTCTGTGTGCTAAATTGATAATCCAACATCTTAGGTAACTGTACACTGCTCTGGGAGTGTGTAAACTTCTTTTTGCTTCAATGAACATATACAGGGGCGTACTGGGGCATATACTGGGGTTTACCGTAGTTGTCTGTAGGAAACAGTAGCCATACAGTGGCATACTGTAGGTGTATCGGGGCCTACTGTATGTAACTGTGCCATGCTGGGGATACATACAGTGGCATACAGAGATTTACTGTATATACAGAGCTAGCATACCGTAGCATACTGTAGATTTACTGTAGATTACTGTGAAAATGCTGTAGGATACAGAGAAAGACAGGGGATTTTCATACGGACAGGGGTTTTAAAAGCCAGTAGTGTGTACGTCTTATTTCCTAAAAAATGGAAAAATCAATTCATCGCCAAATTCGTTATACCGCCATGATTTCTAAATCACAATAGGTGGCGGTTTATCGAGAATTAACTGTATATTTGAATGCCATTTTCGTGTATAATCAAAACACAAAGATAATCTACTTTCTGAAGTTACATCAAAATAAGACTATACAGAGATGGTTATATTATGTTAAGATTAAGCGCAGCAAAAATTTAAATCATAGTTGTATTTTTATGGTTTCAAACATGTCAAATGAAGATAGAACATAGTTAAATAATTGTTGCCCATAGAGCATTTAATGAAATGTTAATGTGATAAATTTCTGTTACTTACTCACCGATGACACATAAAAAAATTTATTTAATTTTATTTATTTATGATATGTTTGAAACCTTTTTAAACTAGGCCAGCTTGAATCATTGCGATATGTTTGTATGTTATCATGAAAGGTTGTTGAATCAGCATCAAATAATTACTTTACAAGAGGTTTTGTATTCTAATCACCTTAATAAATATTACATATTGTAGTTCTGAATCTAATAGTTGCACTATCATTTAGAAATTTCGTTTTTGTTGCGCTTTTATGTAACAAATAAATTATAAATCAATATATTTTAAGTAATTTACTTACTCTTAAAAACTTCACAAAAAGATTAACAAAGGGGAAACATCGTGATTCTTTTTAGTGGAAAACTTGCAGGAAAAATATATCTTAATAAGTCATTGTCACTGAAATATGCTGTACATGTCAGTATAATGACTGAGACAAAAGAGATAAGAATCTGCATTTAAATATAGAAGGTTTATACATTTATTTTCAATCACGTAGAAGAAACGACAATGTGCAAATGGGGTTTAGTCCTTCTCAGTCTCCTTGTCTATTCCCATAATAGTTTCGCTCTGGATTCAAGTTCGTTTAATTCCGATGAAATTCGCTTGTTGGATAAAAGAGTCGCTCAGCTGAAGGAAATATATTGGAAAAGAACAATTTATTTCAGTCAATTTAGAAAGGAAAAATGACGTTTCCTCAAATTCACCCAGAAAAGCCAAATATATTCTTAATATTCAAGAGAATAAATTTCGTTCACCAAGTCCGGAAAATGCAGAAATTAAGAATTGTGCAGATCGAATACTGACCTTAGAGAGGACTGTCCTTGAACAATAAAACGTTATCAGTAGACAAACAGAATATAACCAACGTTTTCAAAGACTTGAAGCAAGGGTTGAGGAGGATGAAAAAGTCATTTTTGGTTTAAAAAGACAAATTTCTGAAAACGAACATCCTATTCAAAAATATGAAAATGACGAAGAGTTATCTGAAGGCAAAGGAATGAAGAAATCTACTTTATCTGAGGTAAGTGGAACTGGAATGCACGAAATGAGAAATGGCCACATCAAAGATAACAGAGACAAAAATAAAAATATCAAAGGAACTATCAATAAAAGTAAGACAATACTAACTTAACATTAAATCTTTACTTTTACTGATACCGAAATATTTATAGAACGTTTTTGGCCTTGTACTTCTTGCACATTCTTTATCAACGGTAATCGCTAAATTAGGGTTGATCATTTTTTTCTATGGAAAAACGAATGTCACCATGTTTCGATTACGCTGTTCCATTTAACACCAGAGGTAAAATTTGTTTGCTTACCCGTGTATGGAAAGCAGACGATTTGAGCTTTCGTTACATTAAAAATAGCCCTTTTGAATTACACATGTGTTCGTAATATGTATTGTTCAGTTAAAATGAATATACAATAACAAAATCATGTTCCTTTTTTACTACTCTTTTGGGACTAAAATCACGTTGTTTAAATGTGTAGGGAGGTCCGTGGAATAGCCCCACTTAGCTATGAAAGCCGACATTCATCAGCAACTTTATGCAGTTTACAGTGTTTATACTGCAAAAGACGACACATCGATGTTGTCAAACAAGTGTTTCATTCTACAGCCAAAAATGTATTTGAATTGTTCAAATTTGATATTGTTTCTGATCTGATAATTTTTTGATGACGTTTGTGTTTTATTGGAGAAAACTGTCCGTGGCTTATCTTTGATCTTTGCAATAATCGTGGTAGAATACTTGTTTACAGTTTGTTGTTTTTTAACCAGAAAAACACTATCAATTTGAAATTGGTATTTACGATTTACAAAATAAATCATTCTGACTTGTTTTTACATAAGAAATATTTTAACATACAACAGATTCTATTATATAAAACCACTTATTTTTACAAAGGGGTAACCCTCGTACATATATTACCAATTCGCGCAATTATGTTATCATCTTTTAAAATATAATCTTTAAATGTTTTCAAAAAATTATCAATGATTGGCATGATGTTAAACCAAACATCTAAAAAAAATATATAATTGAAGGCAAATGATAAATATAGAAATTAGATTTTGAAGCCACCAATTAATTATTTATTTGAGAGTTTTCAGATTTAAGATTAATATATGGATCGTAGGATAATGAAGAGTACTCAATCTTAAAAGTCATTTGAAACCATACAATTTAATTTTGTTTGTAACGCGTCATTTGATTGGGTAAAAGATTTTATCCATTTTGTATAACATAACTTGCCCATGTTACAATGAGTAACGTCAAAAACGTATTACTCCGTTCGACGTTACTTTTAAAATATTCTAAATTTGAAGCCTTTTACAGGAGGAAAAAAGAGTGACGATTGTTTAAGTTCATTAATTCGTTTCTTCTTTTTTTCAAAATTTTAGTCTTTGATAAGTAGATGTAAAGGTGTATAGGGGGCACTAACAAAGGACAGCTTCAAGCAACTTAGCATTTATCATAATAAAAAGGGGCCAATTTGATTGTTCAAAAGTATGAAAATTCTTTCTCTCTCAAATTTTTTTACTGTACTTAAAAATTTCAAGTTTTCATCTGTTTTAATTAACTCATTCAACGTCATAACAGTTAGGTAAATACATAATTATATAAATGCTTTGAGTATAGCATAGACATCGAGACCGGGTGAAGGGCCAGGGGAAGGGATTGGGGGCTAAGCCGCCCCTTTTTTTGGAAAGATAAACCACAAACACATACATGTAGTACAAAATAATGATAAAAATAGATATAATCAGTAATATTAATTATTAAGGTAAAAAATGAAAATAATATAAAAAATTCTATATTACACCGTATAAGCATTGAAAATGCAGCGTACCCTTTTTAGGTTTATTGCTCCCCTCCCCCGTTTGTTACCGACACCTATGTATTAGAAAGATAAAGATTTGGACTGAGGGATCTTATACCCGTCTTCTCCTCTTTTCGACGGGAGTAAATCAATTCATTTTTGAAGTTAGGGTTAGGCTTAGTTTTTTTGAAAAATAAATAGCAAATAAAATCTTTCCATGACTAAAATATGATTTTTTTTCAAAGTGCGTTAAGTGTATCCATGGTAAATTATACTGAAAGGAAAAAGAAACGCAGGGTAGCATAATGTTCGAAAAAATGTTGACCACTTGACCGAAAATTATGAAAATTGGTTAGAAGAGAAATTTGGTGAATGTGCACCAAAATCAGTATTCAGAATTACTCAACCATAAAAATTATGACGTCATGTAGGGAAAACGCTAAAAAGCCAAAAACACGTGCAATTTGATAACGACGAGTTTGTCAACAAATCTTGTTGCATTATTTGATGCATATGAGGTATGCACATCGTTTTTCAATATTAAGGGGCATTATGAATTTCTTGCAATCGAGGCACAGTTTACGGAAGTTCAATGGGGTTTTGTTTTCGAATTGCCTAATAAATGAAAAAGGCAACAACGGTTTACTAAGCAGTTTCATGTAAATTTTCCCCCATAAAACTTGCTACCCGTTGTCAGAGAGGGTCTGGAATGGTTTTCAATCAACCGTGACGATGACGCTAACGCGAAACAGAGCCATGATACCAGCGGGTTATTCGTCCTGCCATCTCTTAAATCGCCACCTTACTACCACAAAAAATAGACATTTATGCAGTAGACGATTATAATCATTAAATTAATACGAAATTTGAAAGAAAACATATCCGCAATTTGATTTTTTGAGCCAGTCAACTTAGTGTTTTATTCCTCTCACTGGCGCATGCGCGCGCCGTTTGACTTATTTTTTTGCGTGGTTACCAATGCCAAATATAGCCAGGGTCTAAAAGATAAACACTCTAATGAAATTCCATGCAACGGAGAAATAAGGCTCTGACAGATGCACGGGAGAGACATTGGAGATATAATGAGAGTTTTCGATTTTCACTTTTTGGGGGGTATAGTCATTTGAAATTCAGTAACTCATGAATTATTAGACAAAATCAAATGTGAATTTGGTTATATCTTTTTAAAAAATAATTTCAAAAGTTAGATATAAAAACTAAAACATATTTTAAGAAAAACAAATTTAATTCACCTCAAAAGTTTACCCTGCGTTTCTTTTTCCTTTCAGTATATATTGATGTAGACTCTTAACGCACTTTGAAAAAAAATTTCAAAGTGCGTTGATTTTATCCCAATTTTAACGCACTTTGAAACATTTTTTCAAAGTGCGTTGCCACATACGATTTAACATAAATTGGGGAAGTTAACGCTTTTTTATAAATTGCTTTGCGGTTAATAAAGCGTTAACTGCCTCATGGTATGTTATATCGTATAACATAAGTTGAAATAATCTACTTTCCCTCTGGAGCATAGCAAACAGGGAACACTATAAGCATCAGAGATGGATTCAGGTACCAAAGAGGACTAAACATTCCTTTCAAAAAGGATTTGTAATATATCAATATGAGATGAAGACATTTCAAATATCCAAATTATCCAGATAAACGCTTTATCTGGTAAATCATAAACGCGAAGGTAACTCAAAGTAACCATTTAATATTGCCATGGAATTTTTATTTCAATAAAATGTACACGAATGTCCAATATTCATGTTCTCAAAATATAGATAATAAAATGTTGCTTATACTCTCAGGGCTGACTCTCACTTTTTCCAAACAGAGCATTTACTTTTGAAAATTTTCATTGAAAGGCTGGTATGCCCCCTCCCCACATTTATAAAATAAATATTGCTTATACTGTGCAGATATCCGATTGCCTTGGTCATAAATGTATAGCACAATTACCCAATGTGTTTGGATTAAGAAGACTATTGTAAGTTTAAAGTTTCATAATCAAGTCACAGCAAATGCCAAAAAAAAAAAAACAATGGTACATGAAAAGTTCAATTACAAAGATCTCCGAGCCAAGATGGTGAAAGCTCACAAAGCTGTCATAGTTCGTCTCGGAGCTAGGATGGTAAAAGCTCTCATGGTCCGTCTGGGAGCTAAGATGTTAAAAGCTATTGATAATCAGTGCGCACGTCTTTTTTACAAGAAGCTGCTTCATAGGGATCACGTATATGGTAACAGCAATTAGTACGTCCGAGTGTCATTTCATCAATATTGATATAGTCCGCCCCTCTCTGAAGTGTCTCACATCTCCTTATAGGATGCGGCGATGCTCACTGTTTACACTAACATTGTGTATCTTTGACATTCTTCGTTGAATTCCACGACTGATATAATGTTTGGCTACGTTTAACAACACACACAAATCTCTTTGAATATACCTGCAAAATTCTTCTTCATCTGTTGCCTTTTCTATATTGAATCGTCCATTGCAGTATTTTACAAAGTCATTCATGATGCTTAATTGCTTATGATCTGAACTATGTATCATGCTACAAGTAGAATTTATACCTGTAACGACAAGTAGCAGAAATTAGAGTATTAAAAAGTTTATTCATCTTTTAAAATGTATTAATTGTGAACAGAAACATATTTTTGTTTAACATTGGTTGGTAAATATTGAAAATCTTGATACTAAAATAGAATAATATCATTCCATTATAATGAGATATATTTAATATAGGGAACTTGGACTGTAAATTAGTGAAAAAAATAAATACAGGTACGTATTACTAATGTAGATGAAATAAAATTTTCAAAAATGTTATTTCCTTACCAAGCTGTCTATTAAAATTTTAGTTAATTCATATTTCAAAATAAGTTTCTTAAAAGAGAAGGCAAAAGAAAGAGAAATAAATAATCAAATTTAAAACAAAGAAATTATATAACTTGATATTTCTTAAAATTTTCAGGGAAAAATTGGTATTTTCGACTGTTTTCTTTAGCGGTGGCGATTTTTTAAATTTCCAATGGTTCATGAAATTTCAGGATTTCCATGTAGTTGTATGCCTTCCTATCAATTACTTATTTTAGAAACCAAACCTACGATAGCCGACAACCGCCTCTTTCTGATTAAACATATTGTCATTTTGTAACCGTTTGTTTTAACATTCGTTGACTAAGTATAAATATACTAATAGTGTTACATGTAAATGAACATTTTATACAATATAAAATTAGTTTTAATTTGTCGACGGAAATTAACAGACAATTAAAATGCTGTACAAAACGACAATATTCTTGACAAAAAGTTGCCGCCGCAGTCAGTCATCGTATTAACCAAACTTGGGTGTCATCTACGTCTACGTACAGTGATATTTATGACCACATTGCATTTGTAAAACAACAAGATGTGTTTGTGAAACACTGATGCCCCTGTATGGCAACATAGCAAAGATTAAGCTTTTCTTAAATGCAAATTTAACTAAATAGTACCAAAGTAGGGTATTCTCACTGGAAAACAATTGTGAAATTTAAAAGTAACCAAATGCTAAAGTTTTTTTTAAATAAGTACAAAAATCTCCAAGGTCAAGGTCAAAAGGTCAATGTAATTAGTATCAATTGAAATGTCTTGCCACATAGAATACTTATGTTGAGCATGAAAGCCCTAGTCCTAACCATTCAGAAGTTATGGCCAACGTTCATTTTTTTTAAAAGTAGGTCAAACTCCCAGGTCAAGGTCAACGATCTTGTTATCAAATGAAAGGTCTTGTCATAAAAATCAAATGTGTAAAGTATGAAAGCACTAGCCCTTTAAAAGTTATGGTCAAGGTTTGCTTTTTTAAAGTAGGTCAATCTCAAAGGTCAAGGTCAGAGGGTCTAAGTTCTTGGTAACCAACGAAGGGTCTTCTCACAAGGATTACATATATGAAATATGAAAGCCCTATTACTTACCGTTCAAAAATTATGGCAAAGGTTAAAGTTTTTCCACAAGTACGGAAATCTACAAGGTCAAGGTCAAAGGGTCAAGGTTGTTGGTATCCAATGAAAGGTCTTTCAACAAACATTACATATGTGAAGTATAAAGGTCCTGGTATCTTTTTTTCAAAAGATATGGCCAAAGTAAAAGTTTTAAATTTTCATGTAAAAGTGGGTCAAACTCCAAGGTCAAGGTCAAAAGGTCAAATTTGGTGGTACACCAACGAAGGGTCTTCTCACAAGGATAACATATATGAAGTATGAAAGTCCTATCCCTTACCGTTCAAAACTTATGGCCAAGGTTAAAGTTTTTTCACAAGAACGGAAATCTACAAGGTGAAGGTCAAAGGGTCAAGGTTGTTGGTATCCAATGAAAGGTCTTTTAACAAACATTAGATATGTGAAGTATAAATGTCCTGGTATCTTTTTTTCAAAAGATATGGCCAAAGAAAAAGTTTAAAATTTTCATGTAAAAGTGGGTCAAACTCCAAGGCCAAGGTCAAAAGGTCAAATTTGGTGGTACCCTAAGAAAGGTCTTGTCACAAGGAATATGCATATGAAATATGAAAGTCATAGCTCCACCAAATCAAAAGTTATGGACAAGGTTAAAGTTTTTGCGGACAAACAGACAAACAGAGAGACAGGCAGAGAGACAGACAGACAGACAGACGGACACGACAAAAACTATATACCCCCGAAACTTCGTTACGGGGGCATAAAAATCTGAAATCTTTTTAGTTACAAATGCAAGATATACTTCATGACGATTTAACCCAAATATACATTTTGCAAGGTAAAGTTATGAATAAATAAATGCGACTTCTAAAACTATTTATTTTTTCAACACATTAAGCATCATTTATAGTACCCTGTCTAATTTTATGAATGTCATTTTTTCATGCTGTTTTTTTTTACTTATATATATAATAATGATAATTATCATACAGGAAATAAGAGGTATTTGAGCACTGAGCTCACTAAATGATATCTCGCCTCCGATTATAATTGAAAAGGTCATTTATTGGGCTCTGGGAGACCCAAAATAAGTTTAGGTCAAAAAATTAAAATAAGAGATGCGCAAAGGCATTATGCAATTAAAGGAAATCCGTGAAAATATCGTTAAATTCAATTCAGTGGCATGGGAGGTGTTGCAGATAAGAGATAGATGCCCTTCAATATCATTAAAAAAAATGGAAAAGTCAATGTTTGTCTATCGGAAACCCGAATTATGGTTTCTACTCAAAAATAAAATAGGAGGTGTACAATGATACTATGTAGCAAAGGAATCTGTGAAAGTCTCATCAAATTTTATTCAGTGGTACAAGAGGAATTGCAGATAAGAGATAGGTACGATGCGTAACAGACAGACGGACGGCTAGATAGATGGACGGACATAACAATCACTATTTCCCCGCCCACTTTTCAAGCGGGGGAAATAAAAATTGTTTGGTGTTAATAGTTTATCCTTAGAAAATTATAATCATCTGTATATCACATAATTTGAATTCATATGTAATTCAAACGCATTTTTTGACGTTTTATTTTAACGTTATGTTACTGGTTGCGCCAACACTGTTTCTCTCCCCAAGCTGGCAAAAGACAACAAATAGCAAGAAAGAAAAAAAAATCTTATTTTAATTTCGAACTTAAAAAAAACACCATGCTGATATTAACCATTTTTGGGATAATTACCCACATACATGTATTTGCCCAAAATGTCTTTGTCCAGTAACATAGTGTGTCGATAATATCAGATTTCTATCTTTTTTATGTTTACAATGAATATATTTGCGATATTTTTACTTGAATCAAATTACAATAAATTTTTATAAGGAAATGACTCAAGCTTTTTTCTTCGTTCTTATATGTATAGTGATTTTTTATTACACATAATAGACATGAATATACATCTTCCACTTACAACCGTCAATTTTCCAGCCCAGAAGTTTTTCTATCATATCCTGTAGCTGAAGAGCGATAGCTTTAAGAGAGATATTTGAGCATTTAATAGAAGTGATTTTTTCCATTTGTTGCTTCAAGCAGGTCAGAAATCTCCATAGCTGCCTGAAAAAGAATGAAAGATAAAAAAGTACAAAAACTAAGATTTAAAATTTTATTTGCAGGCGGATGTACGCGGATGGAAGGACGTATATACCGATTACTATATACCCTCCAGCTTTTCAAGCGGGGGTAAGATAAAATTGAATTATGTTACACTATATATACAAGAAGAAAATTAATCAAATCAATAATAAATCATGAAATAGAAAAGAATTTAAGAAATATGTGTATTTCCAATGTTCCAATAAACAACAATTGTTTAATTATATCAGGTATGACGCTAAAAAGAAATAAACCCGCGATTACCAGGATACAATTACTTTTAAACCTATTGTTACTTCTATTAAATGTTTCGAAATTGTAATGATAAAGGAATGAAATATATGGAGTTAAAGAACAGTTTTCAAGGTTCATTTGGAAAGATTTGTGAAAAATTAAAACAATGAAAAAATATGTTTGTTTTCCTAGTGGAACAACGTTGCAAATACATGTAGATTTATAAACATACAAATGTTCATATAAGATAGCCAAGCCATTAAGGACACACTGCAATATCAATATTGTTCCATAAAATTGGGGCATTCGGAAATGGGGTCCAGTGAGTAGGATAACAAGGCACTGAGTTAACAGCAGAGATATTGTAGTTAATCGCTGCATATTAATTGATTTTTGACTGGTACACTGCTTCTGGCGTAACCCCGAGGACCATCACCGCTCATTAACACCTGATATCTAGGTGAAAAAAGTATGCAATGCATGTGGAGAAATTGGTATTCGGACAAGAAGGTCATTTTTCGGGTTTTGCCTTGACAGCAAGACATTTGCCAATCTTATTGTAGTGAAAAAAATAGCGTATTACATATTCTTATACCAATGAGGCAAATGTTTAATTCATAATAATAAATAATAATTGGTGCGTTAACAATTTTTTCTAGTGTATAATAATGTCAAGTTGAGATCAACAGCAAGTGTTCTCTTCTTTTCACCACGTAAAAGTGTGTTTCTAACCTTAAATCCAAAGTATCTTTATGAATCCCAGCCAAGATATCAAATATGCATTTCAATTTTTTGCAGATGTCTTAGTGAATAATGGAAATTGACAGACAATACCTTTTATACATAAAATCTACTATACACCTTTTTTTAAATAAAAAAAATCATTATTATTTTAGATATAAATATAAATATATGAATTACTCTCTAGTTTGTTTCATGTACTATTGATATCAATGGCAAACGTTGGAAACTTTTGATTTATGCATAAAGGGGTTCTGCAAAACGAGCTTCGTCCTATATTCATACTATACAATTAATACTACTGTTTGTACCCTTGCATATCCCCCCAAAAGCTGATTTCTAAACTTTACCTGCAGTTCCGAGAGATATGCATTTGATTTATGCAATGTTGAAGAACTCGGTATTGTGCATAAATACTCGGATTGAGGCAAGGTGTATCTGAAAGTATATTTTTTTTAAAAAATGAACTACATGTATAGGGATATGATAGGAAATTAAGTTCACATTCTACTGTAGTTAGTGTGAATCTTTGGAAATAACAATAAAACAAGCTAATTAAGAGAACCTGTGTCCTCCAAAAAGAAGATGCGCTGATCTGGTGGGGCGGACAGGAGGCAGGAGGTGGAAGGTTGGGGACGGGGTTCGAGTGGAGCTCTTTAAAAGGGGCGGGAGGTAAGATGAGTACTTAAAGTATACAATTTAATTGCAACGTCACTTGAAATATTGTTCGTAAATGAACATTTTACACACAGGAGGACAATGTATGAATAAATGGAGGTGCAAACTTGATCTTGACCTTTCGGAATCAATATAGATGAGGGTCTTTCATATGTCAAGGGGGTACTATAAAATGTCATTGTGCACAAAGGCTTAAATGCTTTTTGAGACATCGTACTGTAATTAAGAGTGTTAAAACAGACAGAATTGTTTTGAATTCTTGACCTTGACTTTGACCTATTGACGTACAGATCAAAAGGGGTTGTTATTAGGCCATAGAGAGTTGTAATACTATTATTGTCTATAATCGTTGCAGAAGCTCATAAGCTTCTCGAGATATCGTGTGGAAACGAAAGAGTTTTAGACAGGTGAATGACAGACGGACAGCTAGACGAACAGACAGACAGATCGACAGACGAAAATTGATATACCGGACTCTCAGCAGGGGGGAAAAACGGGGTTTATATTCATATAACATTCAAATGCATACGAATTTGTTCAAGCATATCACTAACTTGCATGATAAGATATAAATACACCTGTGAAGTATTAAAGCCCTACTTCAAACTGTTGAAAAGGTATAGTTTAAGTTTCTTAAATGTCGGTCGAACGCTAACGTCAAAAGGTAAAAAATACTTTTACCCTCTGAAAGGTTCTGTCACAATAAATACACAGAATCAACTGTTCAATTGTTATGACTTAGTGAAAGTGTAATATTTTTTTGTAAAGTGGATCAAACTCCACGGTCAAGAGGTCAGATTTCAATGGTACCAGAAGAAATGTCTTGTCACAAGGAATGCACCTGTTAAATATGACAGACGTAGCCCCACCCACTCAAATATAAGAGTAAGGTTACAGTTTTTGCGGACAAATAAACAGCTAAGCCAGTAGGCAGACAGACAGACACACAGGGCAAAAGCTAATTACTCCCAACTTGTCGATTACGGGGGACACAGTATAAAAAGTACACAATAAATCATACAGGGAGCTATACATGAGAACAAATGACTTATAATGGTTCCATATACATGAATGCCCTGCAATAAATGTGCACATTTGTAAGAAACATATAGGGTGAATTCACTACGCATCGGACACATATCTTGCTTCGGACAACTTTAGACAATAAATTCTCTTTCAACTTAAGAGTTCCGTGTATTTATTTGTCTAGAAGCTGAAGATTTAAATTATTTAATGATACTGATTGTTATTATCATGTTGTGATAAAAATACCCCGAGAATAGCCTTGAAGTTACGTCATATTTTACATCATCAAAGGAGAATAACCAGAAATGTATGATTTTTAGAGTTATCGTTCTTAAAATTCGACTTCAACGGAACGGGTCAGACTTTGTTAAATAAAGTCAAAGATTAGTAATTTTACATAGATTTTAAAGAAATTTCACTTCAATGTTCGTATAATTCTTTATAGAGAAGATTTTCACTAGTATGTTCATTTCACCGTACATCGGACAAAAATTAACCATGCATCGGACACTTTCCGATGCAGTGGTAAGTACTACCATTTTCATATAGAACCCAGCTGATAGCTATTTTTTGCGGAAAAAGGAAAATAAAAACTCTACATCTTCAGTCAAAATACAAGTTATCGATATATGACGTCTGGAATTTGACTCAACTTATTTCTACAAACCAGAGTATGATAAACCATGAAAAAAGGGCGCAAATTACCGCATTATAAGCATTTTAAAGCATTTCTAAGGCAGACTGAGGTCTCTTGAATCGTTCTACATTTGTGCAACTATATCGTCAATTAAATTTAATTTGAGGGTTATTTCTTAGATAAAAGATAAAAATATATCCATATCAAGCATATTAAAGCACTTTGATAAAGGTATGATATTTTTCTGGTCAAAATACCGTCTGACCGATGCATGGAATACAATGTTCGATCCATGGTGAATTTTGAGTTATCACTAAAAAATCGATTTTTGAGGATATTTTTTCAATAAAGGGCATATTATTGGATCCCAAATTGATATTTTAATCAAAAACTAAATGTTAAACTCCATTTTGATAATTTTCCGTCTGTAGCGATATCGCTAGAATTTGCTGAAGTACAAGAGTGTCCGGTGCATGGTGAATTCACAATATGCATAATTAATTGTTTGATGATTGAATAAAAATTGCCACGATTATCAAATGTTACGTCTTCACATTGTGTTGCCGAAATTTGGCTGAAATATTTCCAACTCGGCGTTAAGAAAATATCCTTGATTGGTCACACGCGTTTATTTAAATTTGAATTAAATAATCTTTAGAATTAACTAACCGCATACATCTACATCACATAATTCCAATCGAATTGAAGAATTATTTGTGAAGCACCAAGGCTCTTCTCTATCAAAGTTGCGACAGTAGTTCTCTATTGCATGACTCAAACTACCATACGTGTGTTTTTGTGGAGTTTGTGAATCCCAGCGCTGACATTGAAGCCCGGATTTTGTCAAGTTCTTGGTTCCAGTGTATAAATACCCCGGTAATCTGCATGTCACATTTGATTTGCCTGGAAAGAGTATATCAGTTATATAGTTTTAGGTTTTTAATAGTCCAATATAAAAAGATTTTATTGTACAGGAGTGTTGATGTCATTTTATGGATTCGTAAAACTTTTCTTTTTCTTAGAAGTCAACAGAATGGAGCATTATGGATGATAAATTCAAAAACTGTTTTCCGTCTTTTCTAATTCAGGAAAAAAAAATGTACAGATTGCAGTTAGATTGAAGCAGAGATGATTTAACAATTTTTTTAGATACGTAATAGGATATATGTATATATGTAATAGTTGAATTTATCATAAAAAAGTAAGAATTCCCATGTACCATCCAATCCCTGCCTTCTTCCCTAAATTGTGCATATGTTTTACCGAAAATGAGATCATATTAAAGTGAATTTATCTATACTATGTCACCAAATATTTAAGTCATTTGAATCTTAAACATTTCAGTTGATAATAACAGTATTTAGAGATTTCGAACATTTTACCTTCAATGCAGGAACATAGATAAACATATATATTTTTTATAATCATTATTGGCGTCTAGGTCACAAATTTTCCATTATATACTTCTTTACACTAAAAGTGGTTACCAAACGTAGTTCTGTTAGGTTTATCTTTACCGAAGAAATAAGATTTCATTGTTCATTATTATTTATAACTATGCTATTGGATATTTTGATAAAAGAAAAGGGGTGATTTCACTTTCACAGATTATGTGCCTTGAGGATTATTCCGAGGGTATGCAGAATTCAGCATTGTTTTATATATTACTATCCCCTCACTATGACGATTGTGATAGGGAATCAAACTGTAAGGTAAAATGAGGATCAACATATGGAAGTGTATTTCATCAAAAGATGTATGAAAAATTTGTAAAACATGGTAAATTATTACCAAACAAGTTGATGAGATAAGAATATCAATACTCGTTTAAAGTCACCATTTTGTAAGTTCTATGGTAGCCTCTTTAGGGTCTATCGAAAAATATTATTGAATCTGATATAACGAATTGTCGAATTTGTTATAACAAATTTAGTTCGTCATTACAATTTCTAAGAATTTGTTATAATGATTTTAATCTGTTATTACATATGGAACGCCACAACTGTCTTAAGGGTACAAAATATACATCATGGTGTCAAATCGATATAACATTAAGTCTACCTTTTATATCATTAAGTCTGTTTTATATATCATGTAGTACAAAAAACACATCATAACGTCAATTTAATATAACATTTAGTCTATACTTTATATCATTAAGTCCTTTTTAAATAACATGTAGTCTATTTTTTATATCATTAAGTCCAATTTATATAACATGTTGTACAGAAGTTATAATATGCTGTCAAATTAAAATAACACATAGTCGGATAAGTATAACAATAAGTCAATTCTTTATGCAAGTCTATCTTTTACTGTCACTAAGTCCTTTTTATATAATATGTTGTCCATTCTTTATATCATTAAGTCCAATTTATATAACATGTAGTTCATTCTTTATATCATTAAGTCCAATATTTATAACATGTAGTTCATTCTTTATATCATTAAGTCCAATTTATATAACATGTAGTCTATTTTTTATATCATTAAGTCCAATTTATAAAACATGTAGTCTATT